>NC_041352.1:6482338-6782338 GCF_004354835.1 Perca flavescens
CCCACTTTAGACCCATTTGGGCAGGTGGGGCCCAAATGGGTCTGACATGAAGTGCCCAATTAAGACCCATGCAGTACCCTTACAGGTCCCACTTTTAGTATGTCTGGGCATTCCACGGCTTGCCCCAATGTGGATCCCGGGTGCAAGCCCATAATGGGGCCCACATTTGCCGCCCATGAAGCCCTCATCTGGGCCCCACATGTCATTGCTGGCTGGGCAGTGTGTCATATATTTTAGTATGTTTTAACATCTGTATACTAGTATCCCTGTATGGATGTGTTATGATTTCTTTCTTTGTTGTACGGCCTGGTTCAGGTTAAACTTTTTGTGAAACATGGAAAAAAAAACAATGAACGCCATAGAACTTTCTTTTATTATCCAGTTTGACAGTGAGTCATAACAGAAAAAGAACATAAACTACTTTAAAATAGATTTTCTTGGGGGCTAAATTAAGCGGTATCAGATTGGTGCATAAACTTTCCGATACCAGCATTTTAGGCAGTATCAGAGGCTTTTCTGGTATCGGTATTGGAAGATCTCTACATGCTAAGGCTGTCAGCATTATCAGCATTGGCAATCGCGATGCGATTAAGGGCCATGCGATGCGCATGCCGGCATTTATTAATTTATTTTCACTTTACTCGGCTTCGCATCAGGCTACTATTTTGACCCTTTGCCGCTCTTTGACATAATCCTCAACACATCCTGCTGCTGCAGGCTGCAGGCATGATGGAGAAAGACAGCAGCAACACAATTCTGATTGCCGCTTTTTATTTTCCAAAACTCCCAGACGGGTCGAAAGCCATATGCACATTGTGTAAAGCTGAATTAAAATATCACAGAAGCACGTCAAGCTTGAGCTACCACCTACGAGCTAAGCATAGTAGTACAGTTAACGTGACTCAGGTTGATGCTAGCAGGCTCAGGCAAAGCACTATTTTGGAGAGTGCTACTTGCAGACCTGCGGATGAAACCAAATCCCCAAAAAATACTACCGCTCTTGCAAAATGAGTGGCAACTAACTGCAGACCTGTCAGCATCGTAGAAGACTTGGTCTTAAAGACGTACTACGGTTGGCATGTTCTGACCCGTCTTATACATTGCCGTTGAGGGGGACAGTAGTTTCACACGTACACACACCTTGTACTCCACGGAGAAGCCAAACTGGAACTGCTGCAAAGTGATGCAAGGTGATCACTGGACGTCAGTAAGTAATCAAAATTATTTAGGAGTTACTGCATACTATATTGACTCTAGATTCAAATGTGTGACTAGATTCACACATTTTTCTTTTGTTTACAGTAAATAAATAAATAATAAACAAATATAAATCTTAAAATCAAGTTCATAAAGTCACTTTCTTTGCATTCATTTGATTCCCAATCAAGATACACTGGTAATAATTGCTTTCCATTGTTAATATGTACTTAAAAACAGTTCTGAAATGCAAAATAATAGAATTTTAATCATGTGATAAAACATGAGATTAATCGTGATTAACTATAGAAATTCAGCGATTAATCGCGATAAAACATTTTTTTATCGTTTGACAGCCCTAATACATACTCAATGAAATTGTACTGGATAGCTGGAAATAAGAAATAGCTTGACCAGACAGGTTGAATAATCTCCAGAGTGGCACAATTTCTTCTTCAGACCATCCGTCCCATCCATGCCTCTGGCCTATCTTTAACAGTGGGCCCAATCCATTTGGATAATACATTCCCTCATCTCTCCTTCTTAAAGCAGTGTTTAAAAGCAATTTCCACCATTCCGAGCACAGATGCTGCCCCCCCCTCCTCCTCGTTCAAAATTCTTCCATCATCTAAAATTAACTAGGGCTGAGGATTGCTCACAGGCAAATCCACAGCTTTTACTTGCATTTCACATCAACTTGTTCCTGTCTCCGTCTCCCTCGCAGGAAGTTAAATGTGTCAAACTACACAGCCTTGTTGCTAAGTGGTATGTGCTAAAAGCCGTCTGTGCTCACAATTTACCCTCGTGACTTATGTCTGTCTTATTTTTTTACTTCTTTTTTTCAACTCCCAACCTTTCTCACCCTCATTTAAAAACGACCCCAAAGAGGTGAGTCTCAAAGTGTCCTACTTCTTAGAAAGGTGCAGCTTGGATTGATCGACTAGCGGGGGGTTGTGTGTGCATTAGTTTCAACTGCTCAAAGAGGGGGAAAGAGGTGGAGAGCTCCGGTAAGGTGCTTCTGAAATGGTCCTTCTGGGTTTTGAAGGAGGCCGATTCAGCTGACCGCATGGATGCATAGCTGGGCCGGGGAGCTTGGAGCTGCCTTCAATCATTGCATACAGCCCTGCATGAGAAGTCAGTGCAGAGGCCTGTCCTGCTGGCATGTGCACGAGCAGATACTAGATAGTTGAAATATTTTATACGTCGCAGAGGGAAAAAAAAGGGGAACATAGAGGTCTTCTTTTCCAAATTTTTAACACTTTTTAAAAAATATATACATTGCATATACTTGTAAAAAGTATGTCTCAGATTACCAATTGTATTTCACTTGCTTCATTTCAATTATAAAACATCTGACTTTAGCCTGGGTATTAAGAAACATTAAGAAAAAAAGAGGTCCCATCAGTGCCACACAGAGGAGCAGCTGCACCTGTGATTTGCTGTAATCTCCATTTAATTGTGATGAAGTTGCAGATAGAGACAGGAAGAGGGAGAGAACAAGATCACTTAAGACCTCTTTGTCCGTCGGCTGACTCCTGCGTAGATCTCCTCAATTATTCCGTGCCTGGTGTACGGGCGCTTTAATTGAGTTTTGCTACAATGACTTCTCCAGTCTGCTGAATGGGAGAGCGACTGACAAGGACCAGCACATACACTCACCGGCCACTTCATTAGATACACCTTTTCAGATGCTCATTAAGGCAAATATCTAATCAGCCAATCACTTGGCAGCAAATGGTAAGGACAATCTGCTGAAGTTGAAACATCAGAATGGGGAAGAAAGGTGACCTAAGTGACTTTGACCATGACTTGGTTGTTGGTACCAGACGGGCTGGTTTGAGTATTTCCAAAACTGCTGATCAACTTGGGTTTCCACGCACAACCACCACTAGGGTTTACAGAGAATGGTCCGAAAAAAAGAAAATATCCAGTTAGCTGCTGTTCTCTGGGCAAAAATGCTTTGTTGAGGGCAGATGAGACGGACTGGTTTGAGTTAGGGCTGGATTATGGATCTTAAATAAATAGCCTTTATAAAATAAAAACCGGCCTATCTCTTTTAGAATGCTCCTTTAACTGTTTTTAACAACAATAACAGACTGATAAAAAGAAAGAGAGAGAGAGAGAGAGAGAGCTCATAGATCATGAAGCGGATTCTTTCTGTACAATTCTGTTTTATCAGTGAAGTGTATGAACTACAGTGCAGACTGGATTCTCTAACAGAGTGACGGCTAACTCATAAGAACGGGACTAGCGCTGGTTGAGTGAGCATCGGCAGGTCATCAGCATTACACACAACTTACTTCTTGTGTACAGATAACATGTCTGTCTTGTCGCTGTGCTGCATTTTAATGAACTATGATAATCTGGTCATGGATCACATCTCTTGCCCACATCCAGATGCAGTCTCACTCGCTCTTACTTAAAGAACTGTTAAAGTTACATCCACTACTGTTCTTCTTTCGCCAGGCCCTTTTTAAAGCGTTACCAGCCTAACAAAATGTAGGGCTGGGCGATAGAGAGAAAATCAAGTATCACAATATTCTTGACCAAATACCTCAATGTCGATATTGTGAGGATATTGTAGGGTTGACAATTGGTGCTTGAATGCTGGGATTTTAGCTAAATAATCATCAGTAATGTGGATATATTGACTAAGTGGGTAAAGGCAAATAATTGAACAGCTAGAACAGTCTGGTGAGTTCAGAAAATTACATCACTTTACGGTATTGCAGCCTTAAAAATCCAGGAAAAGACAACACTTGCCATATTATCATATTACACTATCCCAAAATCTAAGACGATAGCTAGTCTCATATCACGATATCGATATATCAATATATTGCAAATTAAAACTGTAGGCAAAGGATAGGATATACCGCCCAGTCCTAGTTAGAGTTGATAGATAAAACTGAGGCTACAAATGGCACAGGCTCTCCAAAATTGAACAACAGAAGATTTAAAAAAATGTTGCTTGTTCTGATGAGTCTGGAATTCTGCTAGACTTTCAAAAAAATCTATTAGATATGTTTCCAGCACCTTGTTGAATCTATGCCATGAAGAATGAAGGCAGTTCTGAAGGCAAAGAGGGGTCCAACCCAATACTAGCAAGGTATACCTAATAATGTGGTCAGTGAGTGTATTTTGGTTTGTGTGGCAACAGTGTGTGTGCGCAGGTTACTTTGGCATTACTCATGCTAGCATTGTAGGGCACACACACACACACAAACAAACACACACACACACAGGAATCCATAGACAAACACACTTAAGGTGAGTACAGAAATTAAAGGATGTATGACATGCTCGTAGCAATGGTGCACCACAGAGACAGGGTAAATATTCATAAAGGTAGAGGAGACCATTAGAAGGAAAAACAATGCCTGCAATGTGTGTGTGTGTGTGTGTGTGTGTGTGTGTGTGTGTGTGTAATACCTGGTGTTAAAGTCACTACCAACTTAAATGGACATGTGAGATTAGTCAAAAAGTGTGTGTGCACGCACTACAGGGCGTTTGCATTTATATGTAGTTATGCTAATAGCTTGATGGGAAAAACACATGTGCTTAATAGAGCACTTGTGATTTTTAGTTACATTACTGAGGATAGAAACTATTAGGGAGTCAACTGAAGTAGGCAGTCTGCCTTTAATGTTACTTGGGAAGTTTGTTTGTTCGTGTCTATGCGGACCTTTTCCACTTTATATGTTAATTTGTGAAATTGTTTACCAGCCAATGTGTATCTAAACACTCGTGAGATCGAGGGCGTCTGTGTGTTTGGATAAGTGTGTATGTTTGTCTGGAGTCCTTTTGCGTCTCTGCTGGTTGACAGACTGTGTCAGAGGCTGCCTAGGAAATGAGGTTTCCACCTGTGACACAGTCTAGTTCTCTCTCTTTCTTTCTCTCTGTCTCTCTCACTGTCCATTTCTCTTCCCTCTCACCTTAATGAGAATTGACACCTATCCTCCACTCTGTCATCTACATCCAGATTGCAGTCCAAGCCATTGGGATGGTAGTAGTCTACCTATATTAAGGTTGTGACAGTGCCCCGAGTGGTCCATGTGGGGGAGTGATTTCTCTGTTTTAAGGTTAATTCTCTTCTACTTGCTCAACTGTTGCCCTCTGGGATCAAAATTCTAGAAGCTAGAAATAGATTCTGAATAGGTTTTTCAGCACAGGCACCATGCAAGCATTCCTATTTCTTTCAAACCAACATGTCATTTTTCAGGGGTTAGGATATGCCAATATTTTCTCAATAGATGTGGGTCTCTGAGGAAAGAGTGTGATACGTTTAGGATAGTACACATCCTTGCAAGATTATTTTGTGAAGATCTACAAATGGTTAGTATTCAGTATTAACCCCAGAATTGAATCATTATGGGTATACTTTAAACTTGCAGACAGAATCTGAAGGATAGTCATACAATCAAAACAACAAACAACATATAATTGAGAAAAATTGCACCGTATTACTCATATCACAGTAGGCCATTACGCGATTTGAACTGTACATGCACCCTTTCCTCCTGCAGGTAGTAAAACATAATGCAGGTGGTATGCAGGGCTGCTATGATACCAGCGGTTGGTATGGTAATAACAGCACGTGTGCTGGTTTGCCTGGCTCTCAGTGATGTTGTATCATTTTACCTTTTTGAATAATTAAAAAAAGAATTGCATGCGTTATTCTGCTGTGGTTCAAGTAAGATTAAGGATACACATATTTGTGGTCAATATAACTGGCCACAGCAAATTAATGGCACAGAAAATGACATAAAATGTGTTCACTTTAAATAGTGCCAAACCCACTAAAAAACAGGCCTTAATGGAAAAAATGACAGGGTGTCCGACAGTGTGTATAGCTGCATGTTATCCTAAAATCAATAATCAATCATTTACACTAGTTTGTACGCTGCCTGATGGATTTTGCCGATAAATCCAGTTTTGCTACTTGGTTGAAATGGAATGTGTCCTCTCGTGCGCACAGAACAACAACTGACCCAGTATCAACGGAGATAAAAACCAACTTCTTGTGCAGAGACAGCTGATTCTGAGGACAGAGAGATCAGACGCATGGACAGGATAGACATCTATCTAAAACATGACGCATCAATAATTACATGTTGACTAAAACACCAAATTAAGTGGTAACCTTTTTTTCAGTTTTGCAGTTTTGACCGAGTCAAGAGCAGCTTAGATAGTTTCATGTCAATTATATGGATCATAAAGTTAGCCTTCTCTAATATGATTTCCACGCAAGTTTCAGTTTTAACTATAGAAAATGCACTACATCTGTAAGAGTTGTTAGTTCTATACTTTAATACGCACATGAACATAACCAGGCAGCCCCCCCCTACTGGAAATACTTTCCCGAGCGCATGACTGGCTCCTCCTTACATTCTAAGAACAATAAAGCTCTCAAATCCTAATCATAGTACAAAACATTTACAAAACCACAGCTTAAGCTTTCTGCACTGTACAGTAATTATGTGGGGGAAACTGTAAACTTCTGTTCACACAGTACTGTGTAATTACATGAGCTTAACTGTCTTGCAATACGTTATAATAAACTCTAATTAAAGTTTATAGAAATAGGGTTAATAAAGTGCAATAAAAAGGTACTAATGTGGCCTAATGTTGCATTTTAATTGATATAGTAAATTGATAGTAATGCTTTCACAGAAGTGGTAGGTTTATTATGCTTTTCTTTACTTGCACAGTTACAGTTACTTAATGTGCATCTACAAGCAGCTACAGTTAAATTACAAGAAACACAACACACCGTGGGTCACTGAATAAAACAGCACGAGGACGCAGAGAGGTTCTGTTGTTGGGAGGAGACACATTCTCAGTCTCTCAGAGAGCATCATCTTCAAAGTCAAGTTGCTTTGTCAAGTTGTACTTTATATGTAGGGGTTTACACGTGGTGCTTCTGCAAACTTCTCTTAAACAAGGGACTAAGTGTTGTGTCTTGGTTAGATGTTGCATTTCAAGGAAAACTTGCAAATACTTTTAAAAGCTTGTTTTGCTCTTGAAGGATAAAGTTGATGGCACCTCGGTGAAGATTAGATAAACTACTTAGGGGACATTTTAATGAAAGGGAAAAATCCATCCATGAATGGATGATGGTGCAGTGAACTGTTATAGTCTCTAGATTCTTGGGAAGATACAGCAAAGAGACCCCCCACGCCTATAACATACAGTATAGGCTTACTGCGGAAAGCTAAGTTGACCAACTCCTTATCACTTAACATCTTTAAATGATATGATCTCTGATTTTTAAACTATAATTTCTTGATTGATTTTCAACGGATTGTAGAACACCAACAACTGTATTGTATTGCACACTAACAGTGCCAAAAGGGAAAGACATGGACTGGGACCCCAGTTAGAGGGAGGGAACGGACACACCCTGCAACTGCACTTTATTAACTTGTGGGATTAAAACCAGGTGGAAACTAGAACCATTCCTTCTGCATCTGAGAAGGATCAGCTTGTATTATGAGCTAACATGATTATACACTAAATTGTCTTTCTGACACTGGTCTACATTCCATTCCTGGGAGAAATCTTCTTATTATCCAACTTATCCAGACTATTCTGTGAAGCCACTATATAAACCAGTGTCTGTGTTATCTATTTTACTGTAAATCATTTAGACGTGGTCCTTCCTGTTTGGCTTTGAATTCAAACTAATGAAGGAGGAGGCAGACACTGCAAAGGGAATTAATGTGATGGGTCAGGACCCAATGTTCAAATGAACTTAGTGCAGATATGCAAACTAATAACTTACAAGCTTTATTTATTCAGTGAAACCTGACTGAAGACACATGCTGGTTTCCATCCCCTCCCTGATTCACAATCACACACCCTCTAACCCTACACACATCCTGGACTTAACCCTTGTGTTGACTTCACGTCGACCATGCAACTTTTTGTTTTCCTGGGTGAAAAGTTTAAATGAAAACGTTTTTCAGCAGTTTCTGTCATCTTTTTCGACATTTTTATCACTTTCCTCAACATTTCTGTCATTTTTCCTGACATTTTTGTCACTTTTTCCGATGTCTTTGTCGATTCTTTTCTACGCTTTGTTTCAAATGCTATAAAATTTAATAAAACACCCAATTCAAATTCAACTGATCATTTATTTTACTTTTGAAGATTGTCATATGGAACCATCCACTTCATTTTTTTGGACAATTTGGTTGAAAGAAACCCAAATTTCTGTATTAATAGCAATACTACTAAAACAGTCTGTAATACAGAAGCAACAAATAAAAGCTTGTATATTTGTACATTAGCATTTTAACAAAGATCTAAAAGCATGAGGCTGGAATATTTATAGCCCGTTTTATGATCATTTGAGGCCCGTAAAGCTAATGTGATATAACGACGGTTCATAACTACAGGACAGCTCTGAGCACCTCCAAGAGAAGGCAAAACAGGCGGATGTCTTCACACAGTAAAACGTGCGATAACAAGAACTGTGTAATCGCACATACAGAGAACGCACACACCCATTAGATATTGGCTAGGGATGTCAAGAAAAAAAGAAAGTAGGTCAATTTATGTGTCTTGTGTGAGATGGGATTTCTGCTTCCAAAACAACCATTTATCTTGGGGGCCCACACGTTAAAACACTAACACGTGGGCTATTATTCACTAGAAACCTGCTGAGGGGAAGACTGAAACAGAGGGAATTTTTATAGAGGGACCGATAAGAATGTATATTTACAAAATTCTACGAGAGAGATGAGTAGATTATTAAAGAATGGGGTCTTTAATTGATTGTTTACATTAGTCATTTTAGTTTATAATAACCACTACCAGATGCTAGAGTTGGCGTTTTGATTACCCCTACATTAATAGAATAAAATGAGCCAGGATTAAATTAATTTTACAAGCCAATTGGCTCACCATTCTGTGTTTGAACAAAGTCACATAAAGTGCTGGTACTGAAAAAAAGAGAAAAGAGAGTTTGTTAAATTCCACCGGGTGAAAAAAGGACAAGAAGGGAACCTGAATTACAATCGTGTTACAAGCCAACCAGCCAATTTTGTGCTTTGTGTATGCACTGTGGGCGTATAGCTGTGGCCTTGGCAAGGCACCTCCCATGAGAAAGGAAGGCTGCATAATACTGGAGGCCAGAGGTGAGACTTTCACAGCTCTGCACAATACATATTCAATATGTACCGGGCCCTGGTTTTACTGTTGCAAGGGCTTAATTAAAAAGTAACAGTTCCAATACATTGGAGTCTGGCTGACCCACATCCCCTGCTGGCTCAGTATGCCTGTTACCGCTGTGTGTGTGTGTGTGTGTGTGTATTGGGATGTTGAGGGCACTTGAAAAAGGAAAATGAGAAACAGTAAAAGTCAGTAAGATAGAGGATACACACTTGGTGCATTTAAGCAGCTGTTAGCATTTGAATGTGTGTTTGTGCAAGTGTCTGTGTCTGTGTGTGTGTGTGTGTGTGTGTGTGTGTGTGTGTGTGTGTGTGTGTGTGTGTGTATGTATGTGACTTTGAGGACATGAATAATTCACTATAACCCTAGGCAGTGGTATATAGCACACTTCCGCATTCTGTGTGTGCACACGTCATGCACGTGTAAGTGTGTGTGGTTGTGTTTATGTCTGGAATGTGTATGTGCGTGTGTAAATGGAGTGTTTGAGTGCTGTTCAGCCATATGCTGTGGACCTAATCCACTATGACAAACCTCTGACATCACATGAACAACAGGCATGCTGAGCAAATCTACCCATTCATAATAAATGAGAGAAAGAGAAAGTGCGAGAAATAGAGAGAAAGAGAGAGAGAGAGAGTGCAATAGAGGGAGCGAATACGTGTGCGATATAGAGAGAGAGAAAGTAGAGAGTCTCCAGGGAAAAAGAAATAAAAATAATAAAGAAATGAATAAATAATCTCAGCATCTCTATTTGTGGCAGCCAGCATTTCATCTTAAAAAAAAAAAGTAATGTGGTTCTGCCACAACCAGCCAATCTGAAACAAGAAGAACAACTTGAAATAAAAAATTACGCATTATAAACAGAAAAAAAGGAAGTTAGTAACAACCTGTGTTTAGTGTAAAAGCAGTCCCTGACTTTGTCATTCAGAAGAAAATGAGGACATGATTGGATGTCTTGTCTTTACATTTTCCTTCATACTCTACCTGTGCACTGCAATCCCACAGGAAATGCCATGAGTAATTTTAGAGTAAGTGATTATACCTTTAAGAATGAACAGCTATAACTATCTGTTCTAAAAGGCAGCCTTTAAGTGACATCGATAAAAAAGACAAGCACAGAGCTGTGCTGCAGTGCTGAAATCTCATTCTTGTTTTTTTCTTGGTCTGTAAGGATTTCTTTGCTTAACCGGTCGTGTCCTTAAGAGACTTAGTTTGATGAGCCCCGGCTTAATATTTTATTATGAGGGTGCTCCAGTCGGGCTGCAGACGGAGTGGGACGCTGAAATCCCACGGGGGGTTGGAGAGGTGGAGGTACTGTAACTGAGTTTTTTACTCACAGTCTGACTGCTGCTGGGTCATCCATTATTTAAAGCACACACACACACACACACACACACACACACACACACACACACACACACACACACATTGCTATGTACTGTATACTACACACTCAGTCACACAACTGCATATTTACCCAAACGTTACCAACATTTTGGGATGCAAAATTGCATTACTTTCCTGTAACAAACTGATATGATGTAATATGAAAATGTTGTATTCTGGTTTGTTAAGGCAAATCATCTGATTTCCACTACTAAGGAAAGCCATCACACTATGTAATTAATGTAGGCAATAACTTGCAATAAGTAAAAATGAGCATATATATGTATGTGTGTGTGTGTGTATATATATATATATATATATATATATATATATATATATATATATATATATACACACACACATATAATATCAGGTATTTCTATTGCTTTTCACTAATTTCTGCAGAATCTTAAATCAAGAGACCTCTGTTTTTTCCAGAAAACTCTCACCACTCAGTGACACTCCAGAAATCCAATGACCAGCAGGAACCCTCCTAAACCTCCTGCATATTGTAACTGTAAATACAGAAAATGCCCAGCTTTCTTCACATGTAGGATCTAAAGTCGTTATAAATAATTCAGCCGACTCCACCGCAAAGTAAAACCAACCCGCTGCTCACCATTCATTCTGACCGGGCAGCTCGTGGATCCAGGGCACCGGGTATTCTCCCACGAAGCCCATGTCATCGTGGGAACTGGAGGATGATTGGTCGGAAAGGTGGGCAGGAAGCAGGGGCGGCCTATCGTCTTCGATCATCACTATGTCGTCCTGCGGCATGTTCACAGTGGGAGAGAGCTGGTAGTTACCTAAGAGAGACGGGGAAGTAAAGAGATTAGTTTCTTTACAACTATACAACACAACATGGCATCAATGCTCAAGGTTTTTTAAATTAATGGTGTCTGATAAGTGTGACAAAATCAGACTGAGAAAATGTATGCACGTGCTGAAGCATGCACACACATTCCTCCACAGACACGTTTGTGTAATCACAAACAATGTTATCTTACTTTAGTAATTACCAAGATAAAGCAAAGGACAGAGATAACTTTGGCCAAGATAATTGTACTATGGAATTTTCCTATCAGGGCATGCCTGAAGGATATCAACATTTCTCAAAAAGGGTAAATCATTCTGCTTATAAGGTACAGTTAAACAAAGCCGAATGCATACAAAGATGCTGCAGGCTTATTACACTCAAATACACAAAAATGAACAGAACAGACCCAAATGACTGATTTAATGTCTATTATCCAGAATCCAATCTCTTGACAGTCAAAAGTTGTAGATCTGAATAATTTTATCATTGCTCCTTCACTCTTCTCCAAGGACAAATATAAGCAGAAGAAGAGCTCCCCTGATCTGTATTCTGCCCTGCCTGAGCCTCCCTGCTGAGGACTTGTTTGAATCGCTCCTTGGCTGCTCCTCAGAGTCAAAGTCAATGGGGAATGTTCTGCAGCGGTTGGCACTCAGCAACGAGGGCAGGAGAAGGGTTGTTCAACGGCATGAGAAGTGGCATTACGATTCAGAGGTGGAAGATTCACTCACAAATTGACCAGTGCGTGACTTATGTTTGGACGTAGACACGTGAACGCAAAAGTCAAGACAAGTGATGTGATCAGCCTTTAAGCGCACACCTGCTTGCTATTAGACATAGGTTTACTGAAACGCTGGACTTCCTACGGCCTTTGCTTTTGTTTCAATAATCGGAGAGCCGTTTTGCAAATGTAATAGCTTAGGAACAATTGTGTGTAATCACTAACAGCAGAGAACAATATTTACCCTGGCAGGATCCCAACATGAATCTAAGAGGCATTTAATTTCACCGGGGTCCGACGAATGATAAATGCATAGTGTGGAAGGAAATCTGAAGACCAATCAACGCGGCAATGAGGTGTATAGTGTAGTTAAGTCATTTGAATGGAAAGAAATATGTAAGAAAAACAAGATACAAAACAAAACAGCTGTGCAGGGAAGGAACACCCCCCCACCACCCCAAAAAACCCACTAAAGTCAAACGACAAACAGAAAATCAAGCCGAAATAGTGTATATTCTAGGATATTTTTCTTATCAGTGGCATGTGATAACATATATTTAATTATACTGTATGTGAATACATGTTCCACGCCAAAGGCTTCATATTCAGTGTTGCAGTGGATGTGCTAAATAGTACCACCAAAATGCTATTTTACTTTGCAAGCCTGGTAAGTAATAATTCATTCTAATGAAATAAAATAATTCAGGATAGGGTTTTATATAAGTTGCTTTATACCATGAATAGAAAACTTTCCCCAAAGCCTACCCTGGTACGGTACTTACGCATCTGTTAATTGATTCTTTTGAAATCCTTATCCCTTTGTCTATGGACTGCTCATCTAAACCAGTTAAGATGGCTACCAACGCTGTCCAGGTGAAATGAAGGCCATTTCTCACTTGGGCAGCTTGACAGAGAACCATGGGTAATTGAATTCACCCCGTACTGTAAATCAGCAGGACTGGAGTAATGACAGTGATCAACTCCAGGAAGTCGTTTAGACTAAGCTAGACCTATCACTTTCACAGCAGACAGACCAAGTAGAAAGAAGTTAAATTATAGCTGGGTATCAATAATCATCATTTATCTTTAATGATGTCTTCTTTATATCATTAGTTGTGACATGCACCTTTGTTGTATAAAAAAAAAAAAAAAATTACAATAGTTCCGGTTTGTCTTCCAATTCATCCAATGTACCATTTTGTCTCGTTATTGTGACAATTTTCCCAGCTCTTAGGAAAACTGATGATAAAGAGGCATTTACCATATCACAGCCCATGGTCATAACTATGCGTGTATGTTTGTATAAGTATCAATAATGTGTACATGGTTTATAGAATCTATATTCTATCTATATTCTCTGTTATATGTTTTTTTTTATATGCCTTAACCTCTATATACAACAGTTTACAACAGGTTTGTCCTCAGAGTCCTTGCACAACTTATCTAAATCAGTTCTCAAACACTCTTCCTTCCCTCGTTCGTTGTCAGTGTCTCTGCTTTACAGTCCGTTTAGCAAAAGTACGGCAGTGTCAATAACTGCTGCTCTGCAGTTGTGTGTCCACAGGGGCCATTCTTAAACCAGCCTTTACTTTCCCTTAGCCGCTGAGTGGCGTTACCCTTTCGGTTGCGTCAGCGACACTGAGAATTTCACTACAGAAGCCACCTGGAAAAGACATGCTGTATAGTGGTAATGTAAAAGAAGCTCTGTAAAAGCTTGAGAGTGTGTTTCAAGTACACCACACCCATGGACACCATTTGCATTCCCAATATGCACTCTTAAAGACAATACATAACTCATAATCACCTTACGTTCACTCATGTCAGCAGACCACTTTTGCTAACAGAGGACACCGTTTTAATTAGAAACTCGGCAAGCTTCCCTCTCCAAGCTTAATGAAATATTTCCAGTCAGGACCTCTTGACACAAGTAGCCAGCTCTGCAGATGAAGAGTTGTTAAAGTCATCCCACTTCCCTCTTTGCTAAGTAGCTCTAGGACACACACACTCAGACAATGAATGGCTAGTGGACAGGTATAGTTGGGGCCACGCTGATGATTTGAAAGGTGAAAATAATTAGAGAAACTGCAGCACTTGCTTTTCTGCAGCTGTCAGCATAATAAGCATAGAGGGAAATCACCCAAGCATCGACCCCCAATACAATGACGCACACAACACTAAAGTAGATTTGAACAGATGTAGACCAAAAGAAAATAAGTTCTTAGTGGCAGTATGCTTATTGTGTTTGGTTTACTGACGGACAAAGATAACTAGCAAAAGGCAGAGTGGGGGAAAATCTGGAGAGACATCACCTTCAGTGGTGTTTTGGCGCAGTGGGGTGCTTATGGAGCTGCTCACTCACTGTTTTAAACACAGTTGTCTTTTAGCAGCTCCTCACAGTCGGTGACAAGTGGAAAAAAAGGGCAGGTGACAGTACCAGCAGAGACAGTTTGCTTCCTTTTCGCAAGCCAGATCGACAGACGGTATATATGTGTGTATTCGCACCACAACTAGCTGGTGACTGAGGCAGTTGAAAGTCAAGGTTGTTCATTATAGAGAGATGATTCGCAATGCAAACAAGTGCTGATGAAATAAGGAGTGAATACATTCTCAGTGTCTTTGTAGTCTTCTTTTATGTGCTCTGAGTGTTGTTTCTGTTGTTTACATCATTTTACCCAGGGAAGGTCATCTGAGCTTATTGCTAAATGTTAAATGGACTGCATTTATCAGTCCTTCCAGAAAAATGCTGAGTTTTTTTGTGATTGTTGAGGGCAAAAATCCTTGATTATGCGGCACGTTTTCTTAAAAAATGCGATGGAATATGGCGGATACTTATGCTTTTTGATGATGTTCATGTCACGTAATTACGTCACTTCATAACGTTCCCATGGCAACAGGGGAAAATGGCTGCTCATGTGTGAAGTAAACGCAACATTTTTCAACTTTTTGCTACGATGTATGTGACTTTTTTGCAACGAAAATGCGGATAAAAATGCATAAAAAAAAATGCATAAAAATGTGGACTTTGGCTGATTATGCATTGAATTATGCGATCGCATAATCGCGTTTATCTGGAGGGACTGATTTATATAGCGCTGTTCTAGCCTTAGAAACCATTTAAAGCGCTTTACAACACAAGCCAGCATTCACCCATTCACACACCCATTCATACACTGGTGGCAGAGGCTACCTGCACATCAGGAGCAATAAACATTCTCACACACACACACACACACACACACACAGACTCCCCCACACACACAGACTCCCCCACACACACACACACACACACACACACACACACACACACACACACACACACACACACACACACACACACACACACAGTGGTTCAGTATCTCGCCCTAGTTCCCCTGCCTAATGGTACCGGCATCTAAACCTGTGAGTCCTGTGAATGAGGCGATTCTTTCCACCAAATCCCAGGACCACTATCTCGGCCGCAATCAAACCGCTGTTATTCAGCCTGTGATGACCTCTACAATCCTTAAACACTGGAGCCTTTCACTCAGTTCGTGGAATGAGGCAAAAAATAAACTAAAACATAAATATCACGATGCCATCACAAATGACTCAGCAGTCAGTGTAGATAAGGCCACATGGGGATAAAAACATTCTCCAATTGTAATTAATGGTTCACAGAAGCTTGGTCTTTCCCAAAGGGAGCATTTGGTATTTGTTAAAAGAGCTTCTGATTCATGCCTACCATACATGGAGCCAGGGAAAGAGTTCTCTGGCAACATGTGCCACTGTGGCCTTTGTCACACTGTAATTAAAGATAGCTTCTCATGAGTCACCACGCTGACAGAAGCAGACGCATACTACCCACCACCTCAGCTCCCACCATTACAGTCACTATCCATCCTGATAAAAACAAACACAAGTTGTTGGGTGGGGCTTACCATGAGGCATAATATTGTATTGTGAAGGCAAAACAGGATCACACTGTTCATTTCAATGCCATTTTATTGTAACATAGGTTCATTGACAAAATATTTCCATCACTAAAACAGAAACATGAAAGAAAGGAAGTTTGTTTCAGTTTATGGTTAAATGAACTGAGCTGTACACATGTAGACAGCCACATTATAGTCATGTCATCCTATCTGTCCACCCACTGCATATCATCTTTTGGATAAGAACATTAAAAAAATTGTAAATATGCAAAGGAAATCTTCCAGTAAAAGCAGCCTGTCCTTATGCCACACACTTGACAAGTTTGCAGCAGCACCCACTTAAATAGTACAATCAGAATAGTTAAAGTCGCAGTTCCACCACTGTACTGAAGAACACACAGCCCTCTGGCCAGCCATGTTCGACATGTGGAAGCTATTCCATAGTATGGATGCAGAGATGTTCTTCCTCCCTACAGTATGGTAGAGTGAAGACAGAGACAGATGAGCCCTCTGGCTCGAGAGACCACCTGGCTGCATCTATCCAAACGGACCAGAGCTTAACTCTTCTCTTTCTCTGCCCTCCGACCAAGCGCTGCCACTTGAAACATTGAGCTGTAAGGTGAGAGGTCACACTAATAGCCCCACTCCATCTTCCTTCTCCTACATGGTTTCCACCATCTCTGTCCATCACACAGTCTTACACTTTCTCTCTCTCTCTCTTGTCTTCCCTCCCTCAGTGACACTTTGGCCTATTGATCTGACTGGAGGAGAGAGCGTTAGTTGATCCATGCCGCTACGGCTATCAGGCCCATTCACGGATTGCAGCCGGTAATCATCCTAAGTACACACCGGTAGCAACCAAAGCCTTATTATCACCAGGGGATATTGGTGCAATTTTCTAAGGGTGCTTTCACATCTATAGTTTGGGTCATTTGGTCCAGACCAAGAGAAAAAAATATACATTGTTGCCTTTAAGTTCTGGTCCAGTTCGTATTTACGCTGACTTTTTACAAGCAAATTAGTATACATGAAGTTATACAGACTCACAAGTAACTCACTGATTGGACAGTTTTGGTAATGTCATCCTGCATCCTCAGTACCCACGTGGGGAAACAAAGGTCTGGTGACAGACAGGATATTATTGTTCTCTGGTGTCACAAAGAGCTCACAAAGAAATAACTGATTATTAGCAGTATTAATATTATGACACTGCAAATCGACCAAATGCTATGCATAGTAACATGTTGATACAACACAAAAAATAGGTGTCTTATTCAGAAATATTACAGGCCTTATTACGGTGGGATCTATGTCACACACTTAATGACCTGCCAATGTACACACAGGGTACAAGCACAACAGACCGCTAGTATTGCTTCCTGAATAGTTTAAATGAATTAGCCGATGGATTTATTAGCAGACTGAGACCCACCTTTACAAGCTCTCTCAGCCCTGTTGTTTGATCCACACCAGGGTTTCATTGGCAGCTTTTTACACCCACCCAAACCAACTAACTGGACAAATGCACCAGATTGTTTTAACCAAGCCAAACAGATTACCATGTTCCATGAGGGATCCCCTTGTCATTGCAATTGATCAGAACATATACAGTAGTTGATTGGCTTTATGATAGTGTCTTAACTTTCTTGTAGAGAAACACAACGTTGACATTCAGATGTCTAGGATTTGAATAGGGACACCAAATAGAGAGATTTGCAGAGACATGTGGAGTTAATCTGTGGTTCCCATGGACCCAGGAACAGAGCACTCAGTGACCAGTCATAAGCAGTTTTTAGTGAGTCCTGGGCTAGGAGGTGTTGTCACGACTGTTCCTATGACCCCATATTGACAAAATGTGAAACAACTGATTTGGTGACAGCTAAATGCAAAATATTTCCACACAATGTATGGAAGTTGATAATGCAGCCAAGATGCTGTCGCTACTGGCATAGATGATCTTCTGTACAGCGTCAAACTAAACTAACCACTTCTCTGGCCTAGGCTATATTACCTTGGTGAGGCAAAAAGGGTTTCCTATTCCAGAAGTCAACCCATCAACAGCGTAGAAGGAAGAGCTTCCATTCCAATCCAAGCCTCTTATTTAGACTTTAAATGCCATTTCAGGGAATATGCTTTCTGACCACCTCGACCTTTTCACACAATCACCAGCTACACTAACCGTAAGCCTGGGAGGAGCACGCTATCCATCCATACACTGAAGAAAAAGATATACTGTGTACTGGATAGATGTTTTTCTTGTGCGACTTAAAGCAAGAAGCAAATATAAATCAAGTCATCCACTTGCAGTGAGTTAAACAAATAATACTTGAGCAGAGAAAAGGGAGAAGAAACACAGTTGGAAAATGAATGCAATAAACAGCTAAACATATAATTATATAAATGGAAGCTATTGTAGTGTATGCCCCAATAGCAAAATAGATGTCTGGAAAATGTTAAATCAAATACCTGATGCTTTGTCCTGTAATCATCAAACAAATTCCCTTTGTTTATTCTTTCAGACACAAACCTAAATCTGTCATATCATAATATTACATTAACTAGCTTTAGCATTGCTGACCTGCATAGAAATCATGTTCTTGCATAACTGTACTTCCAAAAGTGATATTATTTAATAGTTCTACAATCTTTTTTATATTTTATTTTTTGTGTCCCTCACTTGGAAACGATTTAATCTCTGCATTCTGAATTCCATGTAGCTGCTTCAGTTTCAGGTTCCTGCTATTGTGCATGCTGGCTCACTGTCACATGACTTACTGGGACAATTGAATGGAACATAGCCATTGCTAATGTTATTAGTATCACCTGTGCTTTCCCTACTGTGAACATGTCTGCTGTGAAAAAGGACTATTTAATGAATATAAGCATTACAATTTTAATTTTCAACAATATCTTCTAAATTGCTGCATTTTACATTATTTAAGATTACAGATATTAAACATATGTATGGCAAATACACCTATTTTTGGTCAAATGAACACAGTGAATAAGTACACTAAATCACAAGAAAAGGGAAAGTTCCAGGGTAACACCATTTATGTCTCCGTCATTTTGTTACTAAAGCATGCTAATAGCACTCTCAAGCAGCCTGGACACCAAATTAAGGGAGGTCACTTTGCCTCATCTCCTGCACTGACGGCTGAGCATACAGAAAGGATGAGTCTGCCGACTGTGAAATACTGGAGGTGAGGGGACAGCAGGGTCAAATCCTGGGAAGACTTAAACACCTTTAGGGAAGACTTTAGTGTGTGGGACAGCCAGAGGTTGGTGTATTTGTGTTAGTCTGTGTGTGTTTGCTCTCCTACTTTAATCCTTTTAATGAATAAATGTCCTCATAATGTTAAAAACAATCGCCCTTTGCTGTTTAAGGATTTTGCACCGTCACCTGCACTGCACACATTACATCCTGTGAACACCTGCTTTCCGACAACAGCATGAGTCCGCTTGCCTGGTTCCCACTTCCTCTCCCCCCTCACTCCTGTGGCTGTCCTAGGTGTGCATTGAGACTCGGGCACACAGCCAAACAGCCACATCCACAGAAAGCGTCCGTCCAAGGGCCTCAATTTTCACCCCAGCGTGTGGACCCCGCACCCAGCAGCACTTTTCAATTAGACAGAACGGAAGGCGAAGCCGGGTGTGATGCTAACAACCTTTGCGTTAAACCTCGGCTGTCACTGTCACACTGTGCGCATGCAGGAGATTTCTTCAGTTCCATATTTCCTTCCCTTTGATTCACATTTTCTTCTTTTCTTTTTATCGGTTTTTCCTCCTATGACAGAGAAATCATCTCCGACAGAGAAATCATCTCCGACAGAGAAATCATCTCCGCCATCTCCCCCCCACTCCTCCCCCAACACACACACACACACACA
Source organism: Perca flavescens (assembly GCF_004354835.1). Taxonomy (NCBI): domain Eukaryota; kingdom Metazoa; phylum Chordata; class Actinopteri; order Perciformes; family Percidae; genus Perca; species Perca flavescens. Next base: position 6,502,433 of record NC_041352.1, read on the forward strand.
CACACACACACACACACACACTACACACACTGAATGTCAGCCCAACACAACAGGGAAGATCAAGGCAAGGTACCCTTACAATCACAATCAATGTGATGGCACTGTACTAGCTTAATAGCACCTGTCTCCTTCCTGTGTCATTTGGTGCTTTGCTTTGCTGTTGCCATGGTAATCATAATTCCTATAATTTATTCAATTGCACCTATCCCCTTGGAGATCCAATACCTGTTCTTTCTGTTTCAGAAGAAAGGCAGGAAGCTACTTTTGACTGCTGGGAGTAACAACCTGGTCCAGTTTCTGATGAATACCTGAGTGAGGCGAGATAAGTCATCCATAGGACATTGCTGCTGTTTTTAACAGAACATAGAGAACATAGCAATAACAATCATAGGTTGGCAGACATATTTAGTTTACAATTTCAGTGTATTGACTTGCTGCCAGCTGCTATAACTCACAATCAAAGTCAGATCTTAATTCGTAAGCAGCAAAACCATTCCATCCCATTTACCTCTGTGCCTTGGCCCACTTACAGCAGCACAGGCAGTATAATGGAAAGCGGAGCTGATTTGGTTAGAGAATTCCTCCGCTGTCTTTTGAGACGTAAAATGCCTCAGAATTTTGTCAGTAATCACTATTTGCTCTAAAGAAAAATGTATGGCTCACTTCAGTGGAAACTGAGCTTAACCTGATGGAGAGGTTGTACGTAAGTGTGCCACTGTGTGTGTGTGTGTGTGTGTGTGTGTGTGTGTGTGTGTGCATGCAACTACTGCATGTGTATGTCGAGCTGTATCTGTGCCCTACCCTATCCCAAACTCCATGTGTCTGGCCTTCGTGATTCGGTAACTTAGCAGGTCTAGATACACTCAGCATCGAGCTGTCAGTCAAGCCCTGGTGGCTGTGTGCTTCCTGACCTTGGCAAGCCGTTCTCAGCATCTGTCCTCTAACCATTACTGTCACATCTCACACGCCAGGCAATATGTCTGAGCCCATCTGAAATAACATATAGAGGAAGATAAAGAGCGGAAACAGCTCCTGTCTTTCTAGTCTGCAGAAATGTACTATCCACACAGAAAAATAAATTTTATAATGTCTTACTAAGTGATGAAACGGCAAGAGAAAATGTTGTTATGTTGTTGTGGATTGTCTCCATGTCTGCTTATGTATATCGGCTTAATTCAAACTATAGTGGGTAAGTGTAGTACACTGACATTTTGGTTACATTTAGAAATGGAGAGGGGAAAAAAAGAATCCACGTTAGATAAATATGATTGAGTAAGATATGTCAGGAATACTGATGCTGTTTGCTTTCAAAGTAAATATTGTGACATTTAATCGAGGTTAACTAGATCGTAGCTCTGCGTCGTCAGTGAGATGACAAGGTCATTGCCACTTGCTTAGGGAGCAGAAGACAGAGAGGCTTTCCTCTTATGTAGCTACTGTGCTTTGATGCATTCTAGGAACAAAATCGAATACATCTTCTGCATTTTCAGTAAACATTTAAGAGGATAAAAGGAGGATCAGATATGCAGTAATAGCAAAAAGCAAAAATTTGACCTACCCTTGGAAGCAAAAAATTCCTGCATCTACTTCTCAGGTGCTGTATGTTACCTCAGTGCGGCAGTGTTGTGTTGCTGTAATGAATATAACTGCATCTGCTGCATCAGAAATTTAAACGACGGGGTTGTGTCAATTTAAAAAGATGAAGACCTTTCAGAATGTAGGCACAGGTTAATGAGGGAACGCCTCGGAGACAGCCTCAAGACAGAGAAGAAAAGGAACTTTCTTGCTGCGAGACAAGCCACGTCAAAGATCTGAGACTCTGCCGCGCTTCGGCTGTGATAACTTACTGCTTTAGCAGCCACTCCGCCCCCAGCCCTAAAACTTTTCCACTTGGCGCATTTGACACCCACTCCGCAGGATGGGATGAGTGCTGGGCGCCCTTGAAGTTTCAATGGCAAGAAACTTTTCCATCAGCACACCCACAGTTGCCGCTTATGATCACAGCGGCGTTCTGAAAAGCCTGGGTCGGAAAAGCCAGTGGAATAAATAAGAGGAAAACCAAACCAATTTCAAAACATTTGATTCAGGATGGAGGAGAAAGACTCGACAAAAGGGTAAAAAAAAAAAAGAATGAGACAGACAGAGGGATAGAGAGTGTCAGGGGCAAGCCCTATTGATCTGGAGGCTTAATTAACCATCAGATGCCTCTGACACAGCCTCTGATCTTCTATGATCAGTGGCAGAGTGGCACCGCTCTGGGGGAGATGGTGGGGAGGCGATAGGAGCGAAACAGGAGAATGAATGGGAGAAGGGTGGAAAGGGAGAAAGTGTAGTTTATTGACAGATTACAAATTCAATCCATCCAAGGAAAGGAGAGGGGAAGGGTGACAGGGTGGGAGGTGAAAGAGGAGAAAGAGTGAGCGACGATAGGTTCATGAGACGGTGGGGAGGAAAAAATTGTGAAAGGAGGAGTTGGGAGAAAGAAACATGGGGAAAAGAGAGAAGAAGAAGAAGAAATAAGAGATGTGTGGAAAAAAGGTATGGAGAGGGAAGTTGAGAAAACAAAAGCCTACAGTGTGTTGAGAAAAAGGGGAATGGATGCATGCGTCTACACTGCATTATCCCCTACAAACACGTCCTCTCCACACTGATGCAATCATCTTCAGCTTCTGAGCGTATGCATATGTGAAAGGTCCGTCGATGTTGAGATGACAACAGCGACTGAGGATTAGATTGCCAATTCTAATATACCTGAAGATACGAGATCTTAGAGTGCTCATGTCAACTGGGTAGAATGGAAATTGACCCGAGTGAAAGCAGTCAGGAGTGGAGTGAAGGCAGGGAGGATTGGGGCTGACGTTAATCCCTGAGAGGTTTGAATAGTGAAATAGCGTACCTTGGGGTGCAGAGCGATGAGGGGGGATGAGGCTTTGAAGGTGATGCTGGTTGGGGGTTTAAGAGAAGGAGCTAGCTGAAGCATAGAGGGGCTGGGGTGGATGTTAAAATCCAATTTGTGAAGTTATTTTGTCTGTTACAGAGTGAAAGAGACACACAGATGCTGAGACGGAGGATGACAGAACCTTACTGATATATGACTCACCAATGCGTCCGATCATATTAGCCAGCGGTGGGGAGTTGCTGTGGAAGCCTTCAATGGAATCGTACAGAGAGTTGGAAATCCGGCGCTCCTGGTTGTCCAGTAGAGAGTTCACGGGACGCTCTAAGACCGGAGGGCTGCAGGGGGCTACCTACAGAAACCGGGAGAGAGATGAAGAATAGGCATGGGGCTTAAAAACAGCTACAGTGCCAAATAAATGTTCCATTTAGTCTGATGGATATTATTTTTCTTAAAGGGCCAATATGCATTTTATTTACCATAATCATTTGGGGTATATTCACATTCATACCTGAAAGGTTATTCTCAAACCCAGTACCTTAGTCTGCAATTTCTGTGCTTGTCAACTGACGATAATTGAAAATAGCTTAATTCGCTACTTATTACTAAACTACTATTACTACTACACACGTTTGACAATCACATTCACAGCATTAAAGAAAATAAATAACATGTATATATATATATATATATATATATATATATATATATATATATATATATATATATATATATATATATATATATATATATATATATATATATATACACACACATTTAGCTATCTTCATCTTGCGTTCCTCTGTATATTAAAATCCCTGTAAATCAAATTGAAACTCATAGAAGGTTCCGGTCATTAGTCTTTATCCACCCTATTGTTTACGTTTGCATCATGCTTTTTGCCTATGAAATAATCAGTATCCCAAGTGTGTAGACCCAAATAAAAAACACAGTTTATTGATTATTTTTGCAATGTGCATGTACCAACCAGGAAGCTATATGCACACGCAAACAACAAATTCACACACATAAGCTCAAGTGGATTCGCATAATATGGCTCCCAATGTGATGCCATCAATACTCCAGAAACATGGAACTGGGGCTTCGGCGTCCTTCTCGGCTTACGTGGGTATTTTCTGGCTCAGCAGTGTGAAACGGCTCCTGTAGAAGTCCGAGCTGGAAAAAAGTCCATGGATTTCCCATAGGCCGATAGACAGCTGTCTCTAACAATAAACCCCAGTAAATGGACCACTGACATTTGCCATGTGGTCGATACGCCGCACTGCTGGTTATTGAGCCCACTGTACACTCAGTGCATGTGTCAGTCTTGGCAGGGGGACATGGTTAGCGGTTAGTCTTTGGGTCTGGAACCACTGGGCCCAGATACTGTGTCCAGTCTTCAAAAGCCAATAGTCTGTCAAATGTGGTATTTTTAGGATATAGACAATGGAGCTACCACAGCAGGAGCAAGAAAGTAGAGAGAGAAAACAAATCCCAAGCACATCCACGTGCAGAGAGTTAGAGAATAAAGCTTGGGCCCTGGTCTTATTTCCCACAATGCTTCATAGCAGCCTGTGGGCAGCCGGGGGAATGCACTGGAGAAGAACTCCCTGAATATGACCTATTACAGATAGGTCGCTTACAGCTAGATTGTCTTGCGCAGTTCAACTTTGTACCTCAAGCATGCTTTAAACCAGGAGGCCCCGGCTAATATCGATGTCTCACAACACTCTGCTGGCTTACGGCCAAGAGAAAGGGGAGTAAAAGATCAGACAACCACTGCAGCAGGAAGATAGGAGAGCAAGGGGGGAGAGGAGGAGAGAAGAGGAAGAGGTGGTGGTGGGTTTTTGGTAAACAAATGGAAGGAATAACAAGAAAAAGGAGGATTGTGGGGGTGTTGGAGCTGAGGCCCCAGCGCAGTGTGGGTGCTGCCAAGTCACTTCCTCGTGGGAGTAGCGTACCGTGGAAGACGCATTGCAAGGTAGAGGGACTGTTTAATATAAAGAGAGGTTTAATGAGGTTGAGAGCACCAGACTATCGGGACAGTGTTGATAAGAGCGAGGAGCAAGGAAGGAAAGTGTGTGTGTGTGTGTGTGTGTGTAATGGGGGGTCTGGGTCAACACAACTACAATCAAAGCGACGGCCGCTGCCAGCCTTATTATAAAAAGCATGTCCCCAGATGATTCACACTCAATAAAGCTCAAATTGACTTTAACATAACCCCTCTCTCTGCACTTTTTTTTTTTTATCTGCTTCAGATCTGTCATGAGCTGAAAGTAGTAAGATGGAGCGTTTCAGGTAAGAGGTAGGGCAATGTGTGGACAGAGTGGAACGGAGCAGCTGAGAACCAAATTATATGAAACTATGTGTAGAATGTGTCAGGAGGAATAGATCACTGAAAGACCACTATAGAACTGTCTCCCTCTATCTCTGAGCTCTGAACAGGTTTACTTTAAAAGTATTCATTGGCTTCTATGGCAAATAGACTTTGGAATCAATTTAACACAGCGGCAAAATGGCAGCTATTTAATCTTTGTGTATCCAGTATTAATTAAGTCTGCCTCTGTGCATGCTAATGCTAGCACACTGCGTATGTTTACTGACCTGTGAATGTTTACTGACTAGTGCATGGCAAGCTGTGACATTTTCATGTCCAATCTCCACTCTCTGCTTCCACCTGATATTTGATATCATATCACAGTAGGGATTCAACATTTAGGTCTTTCCCAGGAAAAGTCTTTTGACACGGTACCATGCTGGCACGGATGCATTTTGTCTTTCCTGCATCAGAGGCAGCAGGCTAATAAAGTATTGAAATGAACAGAAGAATTGGATAGTTAGAATGAGCACCAACCGTCACAATTGCCTCATGAAACAAAAAGAAAATGCTTTGTGGTACCACGGCGTTAAAACCCAACAACAGCAACGTCGAGTTGATCAAGGAGCTTATTTGTCCAAAAGTGGACGTGTTCCTTTTGTTTTTCAGTGTCTTTGCTGAGATTTTAGACGTTTCTTACCACCGGTTCCCATCACCTCATCTTAATCTAGTCATTTTCAGAGTGGATTATCCTGTTGACTGAGGGAGAGGGCAGGGCACTGTGACTTACACTGAGCCCAGTCAAGATCATCTGCTGCTCAGCTCCCATTGGACTCACTAAGCATGCACGTGTGCTTGTGTGTTCAAGGTAATGCTTTTATTTGTCTGAGTGTGTGTGTGTGTGTGTGTGTGTGTGTGTATTTACCTGTATTCACGTGCATATGTGTTTGCATTTATATGCTTTAGTGGTAAGTGCAGACTCATGGACTAATGTGTTTTTGCCTGTGCATCAGCATCTCCCTGCCCTTGAGTACTCGTTGAGGGAGAAGAAGCAGTGTGTTGACAGGGCTAGTCTTAAGCTGTCAACTAAGGCTAATAACGTCTAGTCCACGGTCATTTCCTGGCCTTCTATCCTGGTCTCCGCCGGTTGCCGTGGCCCTAATCCAGTCAACCTCCACCATAATGCTGTAATTACAATCCTTAAGCTACTGCATCCTGCCCCAGGCAGAACTCACCTCTCTGCTGGCTAGATATCCCACTTTCATTAGCTTCGCACATCCACCTAGAGCCTCATCTAAAGTCAGTGCTTCCCAAAGTGGGTGACCAAGTCTTTTAGTAGGTCTTAGCAAAACTTCAATTTCACAAAAAACACCATGCTGAGATGGAATCAGCACAATAGCAGGGTATGCATGTGGTGGAATTTCAAGCTTACGAACTCATGCTATGTAAGCTGAGACAGTTGTACCCCAGGTCTCATTCAAGTCAGTGTCCAACATAATCTCATAATCTTTCCAGGCAGAGGACTACTTCAACGTTGTGCCTCCTGTGACACCTGCATGATAAGGGAATGTTTTGTTTCAGGACTGTCTCCTTTTGGAGGTCGGTGGTCCTGCCACAGCTTTTGCATACAGAGAGATAGGCTGAACTAGGCTTTAACATCTATGTTTACTGCAATATCTTTGTTTACATTGAAGGTTCAGCTAAACTTAAATGCATCTGTGTAATTCATCAAGATCTACTGAATCTTCTTTAAGTATGTGAAATGAGTTGTGCTGCTCCTGAGTTTTTCCTTGCTTCAGAAACTTCAAGAAAACAAACTCAGGGACTCACTTAACTTGTTTTCTTGATCTATGCCCCTGCCGTGCACCCAATACTTTTTAGGACTTTCCATTATTGCTACAACTTTATGCAAATGTCCTCCGACACAATGCAAGCAACAACCAGATGAGCCAATGGCGCTCGAAAGCTCAGAGTTGTTTACTTATTCGCTCCACTAAAGTGGAGTAAGGATCTCTTCCAGCACTGATAAAGGATGTAAAGTCTCAGGCGCCATTGTTGTATTACAACAGTTTCAACAATGCATACCTCATTTAAAATTAGACAGAAAATAAGCTATCACGTGTTTGGAAAACAACTGCCCAGTCGGAGAAGAGTATGTCAAATACATGCTTAACACAATTATAAAGATTTAAGATTGGCCAGAGCCTGCCTACTACTTTGTATATGTATGTGGGAATGCAAGAGTCTATAGCCATGCTAATATCTCTGTGAAGCTGTACTGATAAATGCTATCATTAGAATGGTAATTCATAAAAAATATGTTCATGATAACAATTCTAACATGCTGATGTTTAGGTAAAATGTTTCCCATGTTCACTATCTTTTAGTGCATTAGCATGCTAACAATTGCCAATTAGCACAATGTACAGCTGAGGGTGATGGGAAAGTCATTATTAAAAGTTTGACTCAATGATGGCTCTAAATTAAAGGTTATTACGGTTCATCCTCTGGAGAATGTGTGTGGCAATTTTCATGGCAATCTATCCAACAGTTTTTGAGACATTTCACTCAAACCCCTATATGTCAGCCTTATGGTGGCACTAGGGGCGTCAGGGGATCGGGAAAGTCGGAAGGCTTCATCCTCTGGGTATCATGAATGTCTGTACATGATGTCATGGCGATCCACCCAATAATTATCGAGATATTCCTGGCTGGACCAAACTAGTGGAACGACCAACTATCAGACCAACATTGCAATCCATAGTACTGTGCTGGTAGCATGAATAAAAATCTAAATCAACACAAAAATATTCAAATTTATACGCAATTAACACCATACAGCTAAATATTTTTGAGTTGTGTTTACCTCATTATTGGATAGAAAGTTCACTACCTTTATAACTAGTTACAAGGCTAATACAACATATTGAACTCTTTCATGTTGTCATATTGTGTTGCAGAGGACAATGTACAACTTAAAGTAAAATGGATTGTTGTTGTATTGATTCCATTTTATGTGAGCTAGTTTTTAAAAATGTTCACTCAACAAGGATTTTACACGATCAGTTTTCCTTTTCTCTCTTCAGTAGGCATATGTCTTTCTATTTGCAACCTGTCTAGAGTTGAGTCGTCTGTTCATATTAGCCAAATTCAAGCACAGAGCATTAGTATTATATACAGCTAACAAGTGAACACAGCATGTGCTATGCTGCAAAGTGAAAGGAATATGTGTGTGTGTGTGTGTGTGTGTGTGTGTGTGTGTGTGTGTGAGTGCAGACACTTCATCCCGGCAGTCCTCCACAGTGCCCAAGCAGCCCACTCAACCACCAGATTCAATATATTATTTTCTCAATTGGTCCTATCGAGTTTCCCATGCTGCTCCTAACTGAGTTAGTCCTCAGAGGGCCAGCTGGGAATGAGGGCCCAGCAGCGCTGGAATTGCATTTCTGCTGCTCTGCGATCTACTTTCCTCAATTTAGTCACCACTTCATTGCAAACTGCATTTCCCAGAGTGCACCGCTTTGTGCCCACGCTCTATCCTCTTCCCATGAATCACTGCCATTTGCTTTGGCAGCATTGAAGCTGTAGTCCCTACAAGTCATGATCTAACTGGACTTCAGTCACTCCATGTTAAGTAGGGGGGGCAAGGTCGACACAGATTTCCCTCCCTGTCCCTTAGTTCTGATGTGGGCCAGCATCTCAATGTTTTAAGGTCCCTCCCAGCAGTGGTCAGCTCAATACTAATAAAACCATAATTTACTAGGCCAGGGCTCTGATTGATAGCTCTCTCAAGGCTCTATCGATCAGCCTCTCTCTCATCCAAGTGAGCATCTTTTGTCAGGGCCAGCCACTTCCTTCCCACTTGTCTCTTTGCATAAACGTTCTCTTGTGACTAACAAGCAACGCTTTTGGAATGGATTACAAACAGGGATATAGGCATGCTGAGGAGACTCTTTCAGTGCCCTTTTATATACAGAGTAAGCTGTTATATCCACTCTCTTCCCAGAGTGAACTTATCTACTATGACCGCAAGCTTCTATGATGCAACAATACTAAGGTGAACGCAGGCAATAAAGTGTTGCTTTGATCTTTCTCCTTTACCCCCTGCTGCTTCTCATCAATAATAAAGCAGTGTTTCAGCCTGACCATGTTCCATAATGGCTAGTTGTGATATACAGTATGGTATCAGATAAAACAATAAACTCTTTTAGAAGAGGTCATTTTTGCTTTTTCTTGTAAAACCCTAGCATATGCAAATTGCATCAATTTGATCCCACTTACTGTTGTATGTAATCTGGCCTGAGGCAAGATTACATACAATTACTATTCATGCTGTCCTGACATCCTTATGCCTCATGCTGTTATGAGCATGTCACATTCCTTCAATTGAAAGCATTGCCGTTAATTAGCTGTCATGCATATCAAAACCACAGCAGTGTGGTAAATGTCAGCATCACTAGTTAATTTGTTGAGGAACAACCGCTCGACATTTCTACAAATGTGGTACTATGTCAGTGGCTTAAGGAAATGAGAAAACATGAAACCAGAACTAGGTTTCTCAGGTGACTAAATGCACTGGGCATCTTTGCGGTGGTTTCTTGTCCCACATGGTATATACATAATTGTGGTTGCTGGACTGGAAAGTCTTTCAAGTGGTCAAAAGAGGGGTGCTGCTTTACATAAAAGCTTTACATTCATGTCTTGAGGCGGTCTTGACGGAAAGCTGTGCTGAGACAAGCACAAAAAGAAAGTGAAAGTTAAGAAATATCTGAAGCGAAGGACTGAAGTGATAGCACCGCGGTCCTTAGGCAGAAGCTTCGTCTCATGAATTATCATAAGAACTGTATAGCGAAGCACCACGAAGTAAAAATAGGCTGTGAAATTCAACTCAATCTGTAGATGTGTAGTATCTCAAACACAGACAGGGAATATGAGAAAGGTTTTCTGGTGAAAAATCTTGGTGGAAGTGTGTTTTTGTTGGCAAGTTGCTGTAGCGCTGTCAAGAAGAGCAAAAAAAGAAATAAAAATGCAAGACTGCCAGTCTGTCAGAAATAGTCGATGTCTGCTAGAGATCTTCGTCATAAATAACATTGCAAATGCACAGGGAGGCGTATGCGTACGTCAGTTGATGAATTTCAAATCAGAGAAATGAAACCCAGACACAAGCATGCTTATCATCATCCTGTCGGCTTTTAGATGCTGGTGTGATAAATATCTTAGTAGTGTCATGAATTGTCGTGACTGTTGCAATAGACAGAAACAAACATCGACCACTGAGAGAAAGTTCATAAACAGGATAAAAGGGAGAGACGGTGTGTGTGTTTATAACTTAAAGCTTTAGTGGGTAACTTTTTCATATTAATGAATGACTGTTACATTCAAGCCATTGCCAAATGAGTTGCTACAAAGCTAATTATGATTCCACCCAACTCTCTCTGTATTTCTCAGTATGGCTATGTTCACAAGATTGTGGTGTCCGGTGACTTTCCCGCGCAGAAACTCAAGTGAAGATAATTTCCTCTTCTGAAGAGTCCATCATGTTTTTTTAATCCTCCGTGTCCTCCTTGGCTACTAGCAACTGCGTGGAGGAGGAGGGGTGGGGGCAGTGTGCAATCCCGGAAGGTTTGTATCATGCGGATGCAACAACAGTGGTGTTGTCATTACTGAGAATTCCTCATGGGGGTGTCAGAAACTACGCACTATAGCTTTCAAATATCACACATAAGCTGCTATTTTATTTTTCTAATAAATTAGTTATATTTCATTATAAGAGGACTTCTTTGTTCTGCCCATATAATGATTCCCAGATATAACAGATTTAGCCACAGATAAAGGCAGCTGATCAACTACGGAGCTAAAGACATAAGATTCAAATGAACTCTTAGGTGTCCAAATTATTGAATAAATGTGTGTAAAGAAACTAAAAACAATGGAAGGCAGACAGATGAAAACAAATCTAACACTTCCAATAAGCAAACTACTGTAACAGAGCTGCATTTGATTCAGTCACAGGACTTTGGGTTTGTGACTCGATGATCAGACTTTGCACTAAAGACGTGGAAGAAAGTCAGGAAGTGTGGCCGTTAAAAAAATGGAATTAAAATGACTTTTCATAAATGTAATTGCTTAAACACATGTGACGATATATTAATAGAACTCAGATATATAAGGAGAAATTAACCAGCCTCTGAAGCAGCCATGCAATTACAATGCTTCAAACAAATTGCCAGTGACCAATCATATCGCTTGACTATCTGGGGCAGAATGGTACTTTTTCATACAAGGGCTATCTGTGCAACCAGAACAGAGGGAAAAGTAATTGTTCCAGTACAGAGTGAGTGGAATGGATATAGAGAGTGTGTGTGGGTGTCTGTGCTTGTGTGTGTAATGAGCATATTGGAAATGTTATTAAATTTTTTCTGCCTACCTTTGTTTTCTGTCTGATTGCACATCAAATGCATTACAAGGCATTGGTAATAGGGCTGGTTTTCAAAAGTAGGCAAAACCGACTGAGGACATTTTGCTACTTACTGTATTTAAGAAACTTCATCAGCTCGTCTGACTTTGATCTTGTTGCTTTTAACTTACTGCTTCATCAACTCACCGCTATCCTGTGACCTGAGGCCTGAACTACGAAGCAAGATCAACATGGCCTGGATTTCTTTCAGTAATCTGGCTTCACTAACCCTAACAACTGCGGTTCCCGATAACCGGTGTCACGAAGGTGGTTATCAAGTTCAATCAACCCAGGTTTGTCCAATCTAGAGACGCGCGCGTTCACATAAAAGAGGCGGTGTTTGCGCACCACGACCAATCGCAAACATCTACCAGAGCCGCATGTTTTATACAAGAAGAGCAAACTATAATTCTACATAAATATGAAGGACACAGACTCGGTTTTACAGGGAAATCGCAATACAGTCGCTGCTTCCTAAAACAGGAAGGAAAGCTGGCAAAAGAAAAAATAGCCGACGCTGTAGATCACAACTCCAATATCACTTCCCCATCAGTCAGGACCAAGATCTGACCATAATTACACTTGGGCTTTCCATAAACTGTCGTTGCTTTAGCCTATTATTTTAGTTGCAGCCCTGGCAGTGGGAAGCGATCGTGAGAGCAAATAAAAAATATAAAAACATAATTCAAACCGATGTGCGCATTGGTGACACGCAGCTCAAGAAGCCGATATGTAATTCCCTACCATTAAAATATATAGGTTATATTTCATAAAAATACACATGTTAACGGGGTTGTTGGTCTCTAAATGTTTTTACTTTTATGAGCGCACCCCTCTCTCCCCCTCTCTCCCCCTCTCTCTCTCTCTGCACCGAGCTCCGCCTGATCTTCTTTAAGAATGGTGACAATCGAGTATTGATTGGTCAGTAGGCGGTGCTTTTACACCAGTTGATCTCTGATCTCCAACTTAACCTGCTCCCGACCAGGTTAGGCGTTCAGCATGAGTTACCACGGCAATTGAACCCGATAACAACTGATCCACCTTCGTAGTACAGAAAATCCTGGGTTGAGCCTTAAGTTAGCTCGTTAACGCCAAATCCTGCTTCGTAGTACAGGCCTCTGGTTGACTAAGAGTTTTCCTCCACAAATTGAGACTTGGATTTTTTTTTTGGCTTGGATAGGAGCAATAAGGGTCCACACTGGTCAGATTTTCAATCAGGCTCATAGGGGCCTTCCCATTTTGTCTTACATTAAAAAATAATCCTCATACAGCGCGGGACATTGCTTTGTTAGACTCGAATACATCCTTAATCACGCTGAAGTATTTTTTCCTTTGTTCCAAGGTCAGGGAAAGAAATCTCATTTTAATCCAAGGCAAAGGCCAATCATTGCCACTGCTTTAATGGCAGTAAAAATAGACCAGGTACTCCACCTCAGACATGAGCGTAATCATCAGCCGTATGAACCGGCCTATTGAAACACTTGCCTTCGCCTCTGAGAGGATATGCCTGGAAGTCCTGCTGAAAGCAAATGGGCTTCTGGGAGACCTTGGGTAATATGTTGAATTGAATTGTATGTGTGTGTGTGTGTGTGTGTGTGTGTGTGTGTGTTTTGTTGGGATTATAAGTATATTTGTGTGTGCCTGCTTGTGGAGCGGCTACTCTGAGCAGTCCTGACACACAATGAGAGTGTCACATGATGCATTTTATAGTTACATAAATGTGTTTCATGTTTGTATCATAGTGTATTTTCTGCTGTCACATTTTCAGTTACATTACATAGTAGAAAATGGATGCCAGATCAGTGACTCGTCTCTGGTTTTGGTTTTGCAAACACCCACCGAAATGAGCCAGCTTAAACTACCAAGAAACGTTACAATGCTCTCTGCAAAGAAAAGTTGATCATATTTTAGCATAAAGCACCAAGACATGATAAAATCAATGCAATTTTCAGGGAGTGGGGTGGCCTGGATACTCTGCACCCATCGAAGCCTACCCCCCCTCACGATGCATTAGGCTGTGCTACTCAGCTCCTCTCCCCTGCAGACAGTGATGGATCTGATTCATTTCCATGGTGGCCTCCAGTGCTCACTCCCATTCGGCTGGGTGACAGTGGCAAACTGGTGCTGGCTCCCCACATATCTGCATGGCGGACACAGCAGAGCAGAGCAGGGGGGAGGGGGCGGGGGTTGTAACTGCCGGGAGTCTGTGTCGACATTTAACTTCTGCTTTTCTTATTTGAGAATTGCAACTGACCTTAAATTCTTCATTTACGATCTTATCTTTTCGACTCAGTATATTAAAATCTCCTCAACGGACATCACGGTACCTTTATAAACCACTAAGTCCCCTGAAAACAGTGCATCTTTTGCAGTGTAGGATGGCCTGTAATGGGAGATTAATAGAAGGAATCTAAATCTCTTTCTCCTTTTGTTTTACACACTTTTTGCAACATCTTTCTCTGCAACATCATTAGTATATAACAACTGATATTAAAGTAAACGTCAAGTTATATACACACTTGTCAAAATGTCCTTCTAAATTGTTTATCTAAATGGATCAAAAGTGTAATAAACTGTAATGTAATGTGATCGTCATCCTTCCACCTACAAAGTGATAGTTTAACAATCAAAAAAATCTATTTTTACCATTTGTGACCTTAACTTTCTGCAACGTGTCAGTCTGTCTACCTGTCTGCCTGCTGGTGAGGGATTAAAGAGGACAGTAGAGTGACTGGACCGAAGTGATAGAACGCACTGAACCTTGGGGCTGAGCTATCCCCGGAGGGACACGTGTCCTCTCCCATAGTTTGGATAGGGGAGGGGCAGAAAGAAAAGAGAAAGCTGTGTAGACCGAAAACAGCCCGTTTTTAAAAAAATGCAGCGGTGGTGGGGGCAAGGTGCTTCAGGTACTGCTAAAACGATGAAAAACAAAACATTCAGTTGGAGTAATAGATTCATTAAAGGGACGTAAGATGAAAAAAAGATTGCACAGCGGTTTATAATAGTATAAGAAAGGATTTTACAGTACTGAAAAAATACCACTGCAGCAATTATTTTATCTTTTATCACGACAACTATAAGGTAAACAATATAAATATGGTTATCTTAAAAGGTAATCTAACCATGAGGCTGAAATCACATTTAATTGCAGCAAAAGTTGAGCAATAATTAAATAGTTCTACGTCGTGTTAGCTTTGCCAGAGTGAGTCAAATGAACGATGTTGCTGTGTCTTTTTCACACAGTGCTAATGCATTTTAAAGTTTAAACATTTTGTGTTTCTCAGAGTTTCCGCATTTCCTATTCAACTTGCTGCTTCCTGTTAATAGATAAATAGATAGATCAATATTGGTTACCATCTCTGATACTGCACTGTATGGCTTTGTTTTGACAAACAGCACTTCAACACACAACAGTTAATATATAAATGAGATGAAATGAGAAAAAATTGAATTAGTTCCTGTTTTGTGCCATAAAGCAATCCAGCAGATGTATGCAGTCTTGAGGGATCCCAATGTAAAAGAAAAAGGTGCAAGAGGCTTACAGTCCTTAATTGTTATAGTAAATAGTAATGTATGGCAAATTATTATTGATACCTGTGAGAATTCCACTCCAGTCTCTGGCTGTATTTATACTATGTTCTACCTGGTAAACTATAGGCTACTACATGTTCTTATGTGAAAACTGACATTAAAACGAGAAAAAACAAGCGCAGGGAGTGATGTGTGGTCAGTAGAGAGAGAGACAGAGCGCTTGGAGAAGGAGGGCTTGTAGGGAGGGTGAAGGACAGAGAGGGTGGGGGGGCCTGGGGCTCAGCGTGATACTCCAAACTGACACACAGCCACGGGACACAGGCTCCAATTAGAGTCACGGCAACACTAATCAAACCTGATCTACAACCTCTGGCTGCAGGGTGAGTGAACGTGCGTGAGTGTGTTGTAGTCACACATGAATCCACAATTCTGAAATACAGTCACACTGTGCTTAGCATTTCACATTGAGCTAAATCATGTTCGCATTCATGTTGGTTTTTACTCCAGTATGTGAAAGAATACAGATTCTCTTAAAGACAAGGTAGGCTGGTATTAGTTCAGTATCACAATGGCCATTTCATGAAGTGTAAATCCCCTCACCTCAATATCCTTGCCTGTTGCCTAATGGCAAATGTCCACCTAGCCGCAATACATATTCCTCTATCTGCCTATCATACAGTGTTATTCTGCTGGCCTGTCAATCATAACTCAGTGAAGTGCTTCTTAGATATCATATCATGGCCCACCGTGGGCAAAGAAAATCACACAGAGAATGGAGGGAAATGTGAGACGGTATCACCTATCTCACACAGGAAATGGGACTGTTTGAAGATTTGCATGGTGGTGGTTGCTTCATAAAGGTCCTCCTCCAGCTATCTCAAAGCAACAAAAACCTATGGGGAATAGATTAGGGCCAGTGGCGAGCTAGAGGAAAGCCACTCTGGTTTATCATTCAGTGCAGTTGAAATGAAGCTATGCCTCTTCTTCCTTCAATATCTCTTCCACTTGTCCACAGACAGGATTTGAATTAGAGCATGCATGTCTGTTTGTGTATATATGTTGTGCCTTATACAGAAAGTGTGTACACATTAGGGATGTGAAACGGACACTCCATCTTGGAGTTTTCATTACAATATCAGATTAAAGAAATATTCGAAGGCAGACCAATTCAATCTGACTCCTCCGTCTCTTGCACAACAGTGGGACTCCTTCCTGACTGTTAGGCTACCTCATTGTTTTTGGACACCTGCCGAGCCACGATGAGCTGAATCATCCCTCGCTTGTTGCCCTCTACCGACATGGATTTGCGCAGCGTTTCCATGGCGTCCTGGTTGGTCATCCCATGCAATGACTCCCCATTGACTGCAATGAGCTGGTCGTTGACTCGTAGACGGCCATCCTGTGGACAAACACCATCAGAGAAAAGATAGATCTGAGTCATAACATTGCTAAATTCTTCTGAGTACTGTCATCATTAGATTTGAACGGGACCAACATATGCATTCAGCAGCTGCTCCTGAGACACGATTTCAGGGATCACGTGTTCCCTTTCTCCCACAAAGTCCCAACAAACACAAGATCATAATCTCGTTTCCTTAGTCATTTTATCTGGAACATTTTAATATCTAAACAATGTTACAAACCACTGATATTTATGAACACTTAAATGTTTCAGTCCATGGGAATAATACACTTTTTAAGAACACTGTTGCCCCAAGCAAACTATTCACAACATGGTATTTATGCCATGTAACAGTGGTAGAAAAAGTAGACCCTTTACTTAAGTTAAAGTAATAATACCACACCGTAAAAATACTATGTTACAAGTAAAAGTCCTGCATTGAAAATGTAAGTATAATCAGGAAAATGTACTCAAAGTATTAAAAGTAAAAGTATTCAAAAGTATGCAGAAAAATCCTCACATTTTAGAAACTGAAAACGACAAAACAGTTCTGTCATTCAACCAAGTTGTTTAATCGTCTAATCATTTCAGCTGGACTTGTAGGCCGTTATATTGTTGGGTAGTTTAATTTATTATAAAACATCAGATTTTAGAAACTACATGTGTTTTGTGTGCAAACATCTTAATTTGTAAATCAACTAGTAACTAAAGCTGTCAGATTAATGTAGTGGGGAAATATTTCTCTCTGAAATGTAGTGAAGAAGAAGTAAAAAATGGAATGAAAAGAGAAGACTCAAGTAAAGTACAAGTACCTCAAATCTGTACTTAAAGCTATAGTGCTTAGTTTCTGTCTCCCCCATGAGGCAAAGTAGTGACAGCAACACTGTGTAACGGTTCATTGATATCAAAACGTTACGCATTAAAGCTTTAAGTACAGTACTTGAGTAAATGTTCTTAGTTACAAACAACATAACAGCACTGACAGCATTAACATCAAGTGACCACCTCAAAATCACAATGACAAGGACTTTGTATCCACGCAGCATGGTAGTCCTGTCCACCTCATCTTCGCACCTACATTTAGGTCATCAAAATACAGCAAAAACAATAAATGAAAGTGGGTGGGAGTAGTTACTTGCCTTGCTAGCAGCACCTCCATTAATAATGGATTTCACAAAGATGCCCAAGTCAGCGTGGTTCTCCTTGGAGCGGTTCCCCTTGACGCTAACCCCCAGGCCTGCTGAGCCTGAGTCGTTCAGAGGGATCTCAAAGGTCAGGAACTCTTGTGTTCCGTCAGCGGTTAACACCATGTCATCTTCTTCTGGCTGCTGGGGGTATTAAGGAGAGAGAGAGAGGAAGAGAGAGATAGTAAGTTTGTCTTATTAGAGTCGGCTTTAAAAAAGAAGATTTGAAGTAAATATTTGTCATTGCTGAGGCACTGCTATGTGCTAATAAACTTTTTTTTCTAAAGTGAAAAAGAAAGGGCACAAAACATCTGCACACAGCTCGGAGTCTTTTGGGCTGATGGCACAACCTCACAAAAAAAAATAGATAACAGACTAGCGGAAAGAACAGAGATGGCGAGTGACAAGAAAATGGAAAGCAGGCAGGGGACAAGATAAAGAGGGGGAAAATGAGGGGGGCAGGAGAAGAAAGCGAATGGATGGCAAGCATGTCACATATCTCAGGGCTGTCATCCTCAATTGGCCGTACTGTCCAGCCAAGCGCTCATTCGCTCCTTTCCACCGTCATGAACTTGGTGTAGGAACAGTGGGGACAGTGGAGAACTTTGAAAGCGCCAGGTAGCAATTTGGCACTCAAACAACAGTAGCTTCCTTTGAACAACACCCCTTTGAAGGATAATTTGTGACATGTTAAGAACGCGACCCTGCTTCCCCGTGCGATCCATGGGCCTTTTGTTGAAAATTACCATAGTAGTGTTTTGTTGCAGGGTTGGTACTGCAGATCCCGATGCATGGTACACAAAAAACAGTTCATTTCAGCTGACAGAGAGGTACGAGAGAGAACTGTTAAGTGTCTAACACCCAGCATGATCAAATCAGCTGGAAAATTGTCCATCAAACAACCACTCCAGTCTCTTTTCTGACAATTTTCCTAACATAGAGTATCAGTAAAAAACAAATAACCAAAGAAAAATCTTTTGTGTAGTTTACCTCGAGCTTGCAGCCATCCAGATGGGGAAAAGGGGTGTGAGAGAAAGCTAATGGTGTAGAGAAAAACACCAAAAGCATTGAAGAACTGGCACTTCCTTTCTTATGTTGACTACAGGAAAACCTGGTAAAGATTTAGCGACGCTTTAGAATAATTTCAGTTCAGGGGTTCAGTGTCTACCGAAGGTTTTTGAGCTATAGCCAACATACCATAGCTGAGTAAATGTGCTGAAACCAAAAGCTTTGATCTCAGTCCACAGTTTTTCTTCCCTCACAGTTTGACATAAGAAAATGAGACGCTGCTTCTTTCTCTGTACATTTCAAAGAAGAGGTAACACGTCTCCCATTCAGACGTGCAAGCCTGTGCTATTGGCCACTGATCTGCTCTACTCGAGTTCTTGGGAGTTTGGTGCCTTGCTCAAGGGCACCTCAGCAGCAGTTGTATTTGAGAATGAGAGTGATTCCCATATATTTTATCCTTACACACATTTATGTTCAGCAGATAAGAGCTGACCATATTTGGGCAACATCATACACACATCGCTACAGGGAGTTGTCCAGGACAACTAGGAAACTATATTAAGTAGTGTTCAAAGGGATCTGGCCAACTGGTCTGCGCTGCCGGCATCACTGCAGTCCAGGATTGCTGTTGTTAAAAGGAACATAGTTCCTTGTGTGAATTTCTTAAGCACAATGATCCCCTTACACCCTATACTTTAGACCAGCTATTCAATAAGAAAGGTATGTTGAGTTTTGAAGACCTGAGAGCTAGTTTTGAGGTCCCCAGGACATCCTTTTATTTTTATCTTAGCTTAAGATCAGCCCTAAGATGTTATGGAGTGCCATGGGGAAACAGTCTTGAGGCGCACCCAGTCATTAAATGGTTTGTTGATTTTCCTGTGAGAGGATTAGTGTCCAGGATTTATGCTAAACTGATGCAAGTATCCATAGGAGAACTCCCAATAGTGGGAAAATGGAAACGAGAGCTGAGCCCTGAGGGGAATGCAATTAATTGGGAGACAGTTTGGGACAATATTATCCACTGTTCCATGAAACCAAATCACCAGCAGATCCACTTCAACATATGTCATAGGACATATTGTACTCCTCAGAAGAGATCCGTCTCTAAAGTCATTCCCACTCCCTATTGCACATTCTGTCAACCTGAATAAACTGGAGTGTGAACAGGTGCATGAGTTATGGAATAAAACAACATCAATAATATCTGATGTGATAGGATGTCGAATTCCTACTGACCCGATTGTTTTGTTACTTAATGGCGACTCTAAATTACACCTGCTTGGGAGACAGAGGAGAATTTGGCTAGCTGGCTCAACTGCAACTAAGAAAATGATAGATCAGCGGTGGCCCCCCACTCGCTTTGTATAAAACAGTGCTTGGCGTATTTTCTAGACAGTTATGCTCGAGCTCTCTACAGCAAGGATTAACAAAGTCAAACTATCAAATATCAGCCTGTGGGAAAGCGCAGCAGCACAAATATCAGACCTAATGACCTCAACACCACAAGAACTAGAGGAGAGAAACTAGGCAAGGTGTGATTTCTGTTTGATTCTTTGTTTTGCTTTCCTGGAGACCGCAGAGGGTGGGGGTGGGAGAGGGTTTTTGTTCTAGTTCACCTTGTGTTTATCTGTTCTGTGCACCGTCTACTATTACCTGTCACACGTTGTGTACTTTGTTTTGTATGTCTGAAGGTGCCAATAAAAAAATGTATCGCAAAAAAATTTAAGAGCTGACAACTGTCCTATCCCGAGCCCGCTCCACAGGAAGCTTAAGAGCGGTGCTGTCATGCTGTGATTGGCCAGATAGAACTGTCTGTGCGTAGTTATTGCTATGGCATCCAAATCCACATGAACAATACTGGCAATGAGAGCAATCAACCCCAGAAACCCACCGCAAGACCTCTTTAAATAAACTCACATCAATACACGCGCGTGCACACACACATCCAGATGGATGGTAGCCAGGTGTGTGCCCTTCACAGCTGCTCGGAAAAAGAGTGAAGCGGAGGAAAGATAGAGCATAAGGTGTTTTTTTGTTTTTTTCGGAGGCTGAGAAGTTATTAGGATGCAGCGGTGCGTTCAGGTGGAGGCTCTTTTCAACACCCTCTGACTGAGCCCCTATTCTCCAGACAGCCCTCCTATCTGCCTCTTTTTCTTTCTCGCTGCTTTTCTTCTCCTGCTTTTAAAACGGCAGTACACCTGTCTGTACAACTTGCCAACTGGGCTTTGTCCGTGACTGGACCCACAGTAAAGTCAGACCGCTGGAATCCATTTAATCACGCTGCATTTCAACACTTCCGGTTGTATCACAGAAATCACCAGCTCTTGTCAGGAAATGACCCTTTGCTTCCCCTCAGACGGCTGAATGAAGCGGATAGGGGACAAGAAAAAAAAACATGTGGTGCAGGTGTAAATATAATGCATCAACAATGTTTAACTTCCCATTCTTGTTTGGAGCTTGTGAAGGCATCGAGTCAGAATTGTCAGCAAAGAAAGCTTTGACAGCTTGTGAATTGAAAATATTGACGCAACCTTAACTCAACTCGTGGCATGTGATCTTTTGGATGAATGGCCTTGTGCGTCATTGGCAGTCTTTATCTTTAATGAAGATGTTTTTATCAAAATAAAATAAATAGGGCATATGAGTTATGTCCCTGGAGAGGCTTTTAGCCTAGCAGTTGAACATAGTAATACATTGGATAAAAAAATTACTTTGGATGGACCCTGTGTGTCTGTATGTGCGCACGCACGCTCTCTTAAAAAATGATGACAGAATAACCACCCACTCAGAGCTGTGTTCTGGGAATAGCAGGCCGAGGCAGAGAATGAGGGAGCAGTGTAACATTTTCATCAGACAGGAACAAGCGCCGCTAGCCAAGAATGAGTTTGTCAAGCTGCTTGACAGGCCTCGTTGCACCGATTCAGCTCAGGCAGAGCTGGAATCAACTACCTCTGAACAGGAGAAAAAAAGAAAGAAAGTCACCTCATTGTTCAAAGCTCAGCACCGTTTATGCACCTGGGACAGAGAAAATAAAAGTACTGACAATAGATTTACTGATGTAAAAACACTAAAACCGGGGCATGCTTAAATCAAAAAGAACCAGGAAATATGTCTGTGTTATCAGCCAGAATCCCAAATTGATAACGGCAACATCTTGTGTCAATATGTTTGTCTCAAATCCAATTATTATCTCAGGTACGGTCACAGGCAGGAAACCTGCTGCTAACATGACTTGACAAATCAAGGTGGATCAGTGGTTAACACTGTCGCTTCACAGCAAGTAGGCACTGCTGAGTTCTGGGTGCGATCCTCGGGGCCTTTCTAGGTGGAGTTTGCATGTTCTCCTCCATGTTCGTGTGGGTTTCCTCTAGTCTCCGGTTTGTTAGGTCAGGACTTGTGGAGCCTGTGGCTGCTCACAGCTCCTATGTAGGCCTATAGGATGGGTTAAATGCAGATGATGAATTTTATTTCTTTATGAATGTCAATAAAGGCACATTTAACCTTCCTAAATCCAAATTGTCTCCTTAACCATCTCCAGATCACTACTCAATAATAATGATTGGTCCCCATCACCTCCACCCTTATAGCTGCTAAAGCCAGGAACAAAGTACACCTGCCCATTAACAACACACTTTCGAGATGACATTGTCGCCTGTCAGATTTCCAAAAACAAACACCAGAATCATATTCAGATTTGTCTGTTCAGACAGTAAAACTTGGATATATCTGCTGATACATCTGCTGCTCAGTACATGTTTGCATCTTCCTGTTCCTGTAGTGCCTACATGTAAACAAGTGTGTACACACAAGTGTGTACACACTTGTTTACATGTAGGCACTGTTAAACTGTGTTTAATGGTGTTCTTACTGCAACAAAGCTGCCAATTGTCCACAAACCATCCTGTTTTCCGCAAGTGTCTCTACAGTCTTAAAATTGTTGTCATGGCCACACCACATTATATTATTACATGTTGTTAACTGTTTGAAAAGAAGAGGTACAGTTGATGTAGAGTGTGGAGTTGATGTTGCATCACGTTTTTTAAAGTCACAACAACTCCAAAAGACACCGTGGCCAGCTGCAAATATGCAATGTTGCCTGGCGCAGAAAAGGTACGTGGGTGATCTCATGTACCAATCATTGAGGTAAGACTTAATACCAAACCAATTTTAAGTGGTTACGAGGGGTTGTAATATCATTATTATCATTATCTCAAACGGCTCAAGTGACTGGCCACTCGGCCACCTCATCACAAAAGAAGCCCATGTTGTTTTTTTGCTCTCTCTGACACAGCCATGCAGTCACACTCCATTATATGATTAAGTCCTTTATTAATTAACACTGTGACGGGGTAGCATCCATTCATTACAGTCTATTGTCCTGGCAGGGGAGGGCGATAGAGGCAGCATTTGAGCAGAGACCCGAGCAGGTGAACAGAGGAGGGCAGAGAGAGGAAAGCATTGCTCATCAGTCTAGCCAAGGAGCCCTGCCTGCTTAATAGGCCTTTTGTTTTGTTTCTACCTCGCTTAACTTGTCACGTGCTAATAAGAAAGGTGTGTTGGATGTGTGCAAGTGTGTGTCAAGAGGAACAGAGCAACAGAAAAAAAAAGCAAGCGTGAGATACAAGGGAGAGAGAAACAGAGAGTGCAAATGAATCACAATTACTTCTATTCACACATAACTCAGAGTTCTCTGCACATCACTGCCTAAAACAATTAACACTGCTGGAAACTTCTTTCCACACTTGGCCCAATTTGGCGACATAAAGGTCATTGGAAATGAATTTAAAACGGCTAAAAGAAATCAGCCATGGGTGTAATTGCAAAAGTGGTGCACGCGTGATAAGTATTGTAACACAAATTTCTTCTGGCGGTCTTTCTCCTGGCAACATTTTCTGACATTGGGGACGAATATTAAATACCCCTAAGCCTAAAAACAAATTCAGCCCTTTTCAGGTACAGTGAGGGCCTGAGAGGCGATGCTGTTACACTACACTAAAGGGCATGAAGTGCGCAGCTGGCAGAAGCAGGTTTTAAGTGTTTAACTAACATTACATGTTCTTCAATGGGCACATTTTGACTCAGCACTTACAAACTGTTACCCTTGGGGATTTTCTAATGAAAAAGCTCATTGGGCTTTTAGCAGAACAAAGTCTGTGTCTATGAGGGCATCTGAGGCCAGACCTATCTACATCACTGCAAATGCAATGTGGCTACTGGCTATCAATAAGGGGATCTCACTGTGAGCAACCAAAAACAGACTCATACAGAGTTGGCTTGACACTAGATGTTTCTGTGGGCGATTTAGAAGGCAATTATATCTAATCAAAGAGAAGATTAAAAAAATAAAAGGTGACTTTCTAAGTGTCTGCAAAAGGCGTTTCAGTGGAACCACTGTATAGACGTACATTATGAAGCAGATGCCTCTCATTTCAAGCTAATGGTGGATAAAAAGTGCTTTGCTATGTCCAACTGCACATACACACTTCAACCCATTATGTGTTCTGAAAACAGACGCTGAATCCCCTTTGGGAGAGTGACTGTGTCGCCATAAGTGGCCTTTAACTACCTTGTTTATCGCTATAGCACAATGCTGCAGTGCACCCTCCCGTTCTCTGCACTGACAGCAAGCATAATTACGGGAACAGCTGCTGAAAAGTGCTAAACGAAAACAGGTGGCGCCGACGAGACACGCACGGAAATCGTTAACCAGTCTGGCATTGTCTTCAACCACGCTTGGCAGCATTAACTTTAATTATGACAGCATGTTTCTGAACTCTGGACTTTGATCAGAGAACCATTCTATAGTAGCCAAATTAATATTGTAGGAAGGAATCATCCGCATTCTTGAAATAGCAGGTTTCAGTGATAAACGAAGAAAAGCAAGGAGAGAACAGAGGGGAAGAACTGAGGAGAAAAGTGTCTGCTAAACGTCAGGGAGTAAGAGCAAAGTATGAATTGTATGAAGCTTTCAGTGGACAATTTGGATAAAGTATCTCTAAGCTTTTTAGAGATGGGGAAAGGATTTTAGGTGCCATGGTAACAGAATGGACCCCTTACCTACCAGATCACCATGCCCTGTCATTTTAGAGACATTTCAAGCCATGAAGAGAAAGAGAAATTGACCTCTAAGATGCATCCGCTGCTGCCAAATTGTTCTGAAGAGCTCTGTAGATCCATAGATGCTCTCACTGATTGCAGGTTGTAAAACCACAGCACTGCACTGCTCTTTTCAAAGGCCTTCAGATCAATTCCTGTAATTTGACTTCACCTGAGTTCCAACCGTATTTTCAGAACACATTAACAGAGTAAGGGTGAGCTATTTCCAGACATTTGTAATAGTAGAGCAATTTGCTGATTACACTCAATTATATTCTAGCAGCTGGTTTGTTTTTAAGTTATATTATAGAGTACAACGGGGAATTCATTATCGAAGATGTGTGAATATCTGCAGAAAGGTTGCAGCACCTTAAATTATCAGCTCTGCCGGTAAGAAATGACTCATCTCCTCGAGTTGTTTGCCAAGTTTTACTAAGGCAAAAATATCTGGCTCAGGAACCTGATGTTCTATAAATAAACTCCTTAAAAGACAGACAAGAAAGAGTCTGTCTTAAGCATTTTATTAGCAAAAGTTGTAACATATTACATCATCCTTACTGTGAAAGAGCATTACTCTAACTGACATCTAATTATATTAACACCAAAGATGTCATTTCTTTTTGGCATGGCTGTAGATAGTTTAAGATAGCACTGTTTATCACCCCTTCAGTGGAATAACCCAAAAGGTTTATCATCATCGGAATGCTGCGCTCCTAAATCCTTCAAAGGTTAATGCTTCTGCTTTGTGTCTGTAAGTGGAGGGAGTGAAATGACATGTAAGCCGAGACACAGATGAAAGTTAAAAGGATAGGATGAAATGATCAAATTTCTTAGATTATTTCAATTGTTCATACAAAAGCAAATTGATCCCAGATAAACTCTGTATTTTGTAAAGCTTTTTTTTTTTTTTTTCTTATGCACTAAATCTAAATGTGCTGACCTACTTGGCATTACCACTTTTTCTGATTCTGATTTAAAAAAAAAGAAAAGAAAAAAGAACATCTCATGTAACCTTAAAGATGCATCCATTGCAGAGATTCTTGATAGCTTCGCATATTGGAGCCCTTGCTCTGGGCTTAGATGTTGTTTTTCCATATTCCACCTTTACAACGTTTAACAAAACTATCCCAGACCGGAAGAACGGCAAAGTTAAATTCCATGTTGAGCAGTAAATGGAAGAATGAGAAGGGGTGAACTTGGCTCTAACTCAACAGGTTTGTGCATCATTTAGTTGCCTCCAAAGACAAGGGGTCATGTTTTGTTTGCCTTGTATCAATTCATTTCCCCCTCTACCGACTCGGTAAATGGATCTCGGCAGCGAGGAAATCAATACAGCTTCATAAGTTTGCTCTTGTCGTCCAACTTTAATACAGCGGCTTCATGAATGGTACTGTACTGTACTGCGCAGAGGTGGAAAGTAACTAAATACATCTACTCACGTTACTGTATTGAGTAGTTTTGTTGTGTATTTTGTATTTTTCATCGGTAATTTAAAATGTACTTGATTACATTTTGAGTGAAGTATTGTATTTCTCTACATTACAAATCCCATCCGTGTAGGAGTAAAAAAACAAAAAAAAACGTAAACTAACAAAAACCGAAAGGAAGAAAATAAAATTGTGCCCGGAAAAACTACAGTGACAAATGATCAGCATCTAGGTTGACTGCTGCTGGCTAACGTTAGCGGTCCGCTGACCTGTTGCCGCTAACTGTCCCTCCCCCCTCCCTGCAACTCCGGAGAACGTCTCCCGAGCTGCGTCCAGAGAGGTCTGTCTATGGACCCGTCGGGCGGCTCTCCTGCCAGCGAGTTGCTACACAGTTTACGGCCCCACTGACGCGTATCGTCACTAGACTGTTTTTCATTTAAATTCAAGAGGGCCAATAGTATTATCATGCAATGCCAGATGTGCCTGCCAAAGGTAACTGAACTGGCAGCATTCAATAACTCCACATCTAATCTGTGGAAGCATGTTTTGCGAAGTATTTGTGCATTGGTACTTCAAACAAAGTTTTCATGACTAATAGCAAATTGCCAATTGGTAAAACAACATGTTTCGTGGCATTGCTAATTTTTGTCTAGCACTAGTAACCTGTAGGACAACGTATGTAGGACACTGGCTAAATCCCTCCCGTCTGCATTTTAAGTAACTTTTACTTAAAGTACATTTTAAATGAACTACTTATTACTTTTACTTGAGTAATTTTTTAGTTTTTCTTTTAAAGTATTGATACCTTTATTTGAGTACAATATGTTAGTACTTTTTCCACCTCTGGTACTGTGGGCACCACAACAAAAGCCAGCTGTGTACCACTGTTAGAGGAATGCTAAAGAAAAAGGAACAGAGATATCATCTGCTGTGAATAATTGTGTAAAGCAATGCACTACTGATGATGATTGCCTTGACTTGGGAGAAAAAAACAACAATATTGAGCTTGTTTGGATACCATATCATCCATGTTGGGGAACCAATGCTTTTATTTCTACTGTATATACTGATTTCAGAGACTTATATAAATAGGATTTCAACAAAAGCAAATTTACTGCAAATGGAGTACTCCTGGATGCTTCAATTACAGTCCAATGGTAAAAAACATGGCAGGGAGGATTTTAAACCAGGCCACCAGGGTTGGCGCTTATGAAACAGGCCATTAGTCTGCTATAATTGTCAGCAATACTGTCACGCATTTGTCTACTGCATAACCCAGCATTCGCACAAGCCATAAATTTGACTGTCACATCAATCAGAGGCCAGAATTAATTTTGCAATTAAGATTCTCATTGCTTGGCAGATATAGCTACTAATGGATCAGTGACAAGTGTGATATGATCGTAAAGAGGGGATTTTAATGTACTGTTTAATTGCTCGTATGTGGTCCACAGTGTTACAACAGCAGCTTCACAAGCCCATTTGTTCTCCATGGTCCCTAGTCATATTGAAAAAATCTAAGGTCACGGAATGATGTAAGTGCAAGAATTAACGATGTTTTTATGGCACTTGAGCATATGTGACTAATCAAGCCCATATTGTGTGTCAGGTTTTACATGGAGTGGTTTAGAATTCGTGGTGTTGTTTTAAATATGTTTAGGGCATGACAGCAGCAATATCAACAGGCTCATTCACTCACACTGTAGCGAGAGGCTTAGAATGAATTAAAATGATTTGTCACTGGCAGGCCTGCACTATATTTCCTACAACTAACTGTTTATGTAGTAAACTGGCCGTCACAGATTATGCTCCTCTGTCTTTGTTTGGCTGTGTCTGCTCTTAATGGCACCACAACAGGTGAAATGATGTTGTGAGTTCCATCACTGGCAGCAGGGTGTGGATGGACATCTTTAAGAGGAGGCAGGAATGGGTCCTCATTTCTTGACTGTTACCATTGCTTGTTGCACAGTGAAGCGTGACATTTGACTTGGTTATTACAGGGGGAAAAAAAGGGAGCTGGAAAAACAATCTCCACACAGCAGGGCAATGTGGACTGAAGGCTTGGTGTTGCTCGCAGCTATAAGCACAAACAGTGCTGGTCACTCGGAGATAAATGCCAACAATAAATAACATCCACCGGCTATGCATGGGAAGTGTTTAGTGTATATGTGTGTGTTTAAATGTGCCTTGCTTGCTTCTATGTGTGTATTTCAGTGGTATGCATGTGTGTCAGTGTGTCTGGGGAGGTTTTGTAATACAACTTTGCTGTTGAGCCTTGCGCAGGTGATTGCATCCAAGGTCATGAATAATGTTGGTGCCCTGACTAAGAATGTACATAGTCAAATTTGATTGGTCCAGACATGCCTATAGTCGACTGATCGGTGAATGATTTATTTATTTTTTCCTTCCTTCTCCTTTGCTTGCATTTTTTCCACAGACAAAAAAGCTTAAACGTGCCCGGCTCCATGTGTTGTCAGTTGTGTTTTTGCCCCTCTGTTTAAGTTGCATGTAGAAAAATTATAATAGAATGGAGCGGAAATCGATAGACAGACAGAACACGTCACTTAGTTAGCCTGCATGCTTTTAGTTGTTGTAATAAGCCCTTAAATAATTTCCCCCCATTGTAGCAATTCACAGAAAGAAGGGGAATGACAAGGGACAGAGTGGAGAGTCAATGAGAGAGAGCTGCGAGCTCTGCAGGTTACCCCAACTTGTTGAATTTTTGACAGTCGTTCACAAATTTAAAAACAAATTGCGCTCTGATAGTGCTATGTTCTTATGTGAGTGCTCTGATTAATACATGTATTCCAAAATAGGCCATACATCATGATTTATTGGGTGAAACAAAGAAATTATATGTAAAATCAGATATTTATCATCCCCATATAGCCTAAATGGAATGATCCTTTGTTTCATAACCATGTTTTTCACCACTGCGACTTGACGGTTTGATCTAAGTAGCCTGTTTTGAATCTCAGTCGAACCGTCAAGTAGTCAACTATTCGGAGTCACCACTATAATAATATGAAGGGAGAGGGCACAGCATGGTGGTTGGTGTCAGACTAAGTGACAGAGGGGAGAGCTGAGGCAGAATCAAACCCCATTTGCTTTGAATATTACCCAAACTCCAATCCATCCATATTTCAATTGATGATTACTTTTAGATCATTTTCCATTTCAATGTCCCTTTTCTTTCAACCCCTGTCTCTCTTACCCGACTCCTTAGTCTATTTATGTCAGATGAACTCTTTCTCCAAATTCTTTTACCTCTAATAAGAATCATTACAAAGGTGTGAAGACCCACCCACTCAGAGACCATTAATAAAGTTTTCTAAAGATCACAAAGCACTGAGTCATGTTCATATTATTTACCAAGGTATGTCTGACACAAGTCTTTCTACCCCCTTATAACAGCCTTTTCTCATGACACAAGTGATGAATTAACCTCCAAACCCGTAGGGGGGGGGAACAATCCTTTTGACTTTTGCCTTTAGTCTGTTAAAATCCTGTCTACCAATCCCTCATTCGAACTCCCAGCGCTGTCAAGTGAAGGAATAACACAGCTTAAAGTGACTTTGTTCACATTGCCATTGATCAGCGCCCGCTACTGCGTCTTCCTGGGTTCAAGCTGAGCTTTCAGAGAGAACTCTGTCTGAATGTCTCTGCTCGTCTCACCCCTCCTCTTTCAGTGAATGTCTTATAACCGGAAGTTCAAACGGTTTGTCACATAGGACCAAACTTATACAACACAACAGAACCAAAGATTCCTCTAAGAGGAATATTACAAACTACAAATATGATCATGGATAGTAAAGGTTTAAGAGAGAAGAAAGAAGTATGAAAGGGCAGGCTTATTAGTGCTGAGTCCAGTGTCTGGTAAAGGTTAAAGCTGCTCTACCTCTCTGATACAACATACTGTATCCATCTGAAAGTGTCTATTGCTACCTGGAGTAGCAATGGAAAGGTACCCAGACAGACTAAGACAGGGGAGACAGACAGAGACACCCCACTCTGCTCTATTTACCTTTTAACCTTTTCTCCTCGCGGCGAGTACATACTTACTGAAAGATATCGAGTGCTACTGCTATTGCTGCTGAAAGCATGTCAAAATACACCCCGACAGTGGTAATTACAGACGCAGTGCAAACATGCTGGGAGGGTGAATTTATTCATATGGGAGCGTGTGCAGTACGGCTGGCATACATTAAAACATCTAAACAAAAGGAATCCCTCCCTCCACCAAAATATCTACTTTCTATTTTGTATCTATATGGCTGGATCTCCTGTGTGTGTGTGTGTGTGTGTGTGTGTGTGTGTGTGTGTGTGTGTGTGTGTGTGTGTGTGTGTGTGTGTGTGTGTGTGTGTGTGTGTGTGTGTGCGCGCATGGAAGGCTATTAATCTTTGACAGACGCCTGCAATTTTCTGGCATGTCACTCACACTACAGTTTAAAACATCATCGCATTGTCAATCGAGGGAATTACATGAATGACAGCAAGTAAACGATCATCTACACATGTGTGTTTATGTGAGTCCTGGCACTAGAGTGTGTCGTATATATGCACGCACGCACACACACACACACACTTGCGCACCAATCCAGAGTGTGTGACAGAGGAGGCAATTACCAGCCATGCTTTTTCTCCATGCTTTATTTGCAATAACTGTCACCGGCAGAGCCTTGGCCTCCTTATCTGATTTTTATGAACATACTTGTAGGGATTATTGAGATTTGTGAAAGCACTGCTGGGAAATGGGAAAGTGTGTGAGAGGACGAGAAAAAAGGAACAGTAAGGAAGACAGTAGCAAAATGCTAATCTACCATGGAAAGAGATGAAATATTAAGTAGCAGTCTCTCTCTCGCTCTCTCTCTCTCTCTCTCTCTCTCTCTCAAGTTGGTCAAAAAAGGCAAAAAACAGAGGGAGATTATTAGACAGTGATGATGATGGGCTTTTTCTAATCGCATCATGCCTGAGGAGCTAGGAGAGCGTAGCCATCAAACTCTCACACCACACCTCTCATGAGTCGACAGCCCATAGGCAGCTTTGCATTTTTTTTTACACCACTCTCGGCATCATTTTGGCGTTCGAGGCTGCTGACAAGAGGTAAGAATCAGTTTGGTGCATCCCTCCAGTTAGAATGTAAGTGCTGGCTGTAGTGGTTAAAGAGCCTGTTGAGTAACTTGAAGGTCAGCAGCAGCCAATAAGATCATGTATAGCCACATTATTTTGCCTTTACACTTTTAACATCAACACATTTTGAAATTGAGAAAGCTTCCTACATTAAAATCTTGGGACTCCACTGTTCTTTGATAATAGGAATGAAATATGAGCCCATTTGCCACTTTAAGAATATTAAAATGAAAGAAAAGCTGTAGACCGATACATTTGGAGCCAAGTCGGGGTTGTGCATTTCTAACTAGAGAAACAGCACATTAGCAGAGTAAAATGTGTCTCAGAGGGCCATTACTCCACAGGTTGAACAGCTCCTATGGCGGGGTTAACAGCCCGGGTGCCGGGCTGAGTATTATGGGTAGGATTGAGGTTGGCATCAGGGGCCCCTGGCCTGCCAAGGTGCTGTGCCGCCCCGAGCCTGCTGTCAGAGCGACTGAGCGCAGGCTGGACGAGGTCAGTAGCCTCACCATCTGTTGCACGACAGCCAAAGTCACCCTGTACGTAGAATGGGTGTCTGAGTGCGAGAGTGTGTCTGTGTGTGTTTCTATGTGCATGTGTGAGTGTGTGCACCGCGCATCTGCACTAAAGGTGTGAAACTTAGGGAACCGTGTGTGATCAATGAATCTCAATTCTCATTCTGTGTGGGTAAAAGTGGGCTGGCTGTTAAATATTAAGGTGCATATGAACTTCAATGCCGCACGTTTAGAATTATCACTTGTTAATTCATAATCACTGTGATTTTTAGGACGTGTATTTTGTAGGCATACATCCTTCAGAGGGAAGCAACACTGATAGAATTACACATGACACAAGAATGTAAACATTGTAAATATGTATGAGATAACAATGGAGCGATAGACAAACAAAAGTTGATGGGATGAAAGAGCAGTAAAAAGCAAATTTAGCTTAGTTGTTTTTTGTTAAATTTCCTTCTTTTCTTTTCTGTGATGGCCCTGCCCCAGTGTCAGCCATCACAACAGCAACATTAAAATACAATTAGGCCTATATAAAGAAATCTCCTGCTACCTTTTACCTGGCTGGATACTCACTAACACAGGCTTTTCCGGTGTTACAAAGAAATCTGTGACCCATCAGAATGTGTTACTGTAGCACCGTCTGCCATCCGTAAATCATGTTGTGACTTTGCGGGAAAAAAAAAATCGGACCCGGGCAAAGGCACTAATAAAAACTATATAAAAATAGTGTTCTGTTCTGCGTTTCTTTTTTGTTTAAGGGTGAGAATAATAAGGTACCATTCTTTTCCAGTATCAAGTACTTGGCCCTTTAAGACGTGTGGGAATTCCAACTTGTTGCAATCAACTGTCACACGTAAAGTGATATTTTTCTATTTTCTGAGTGGGACAGCAGTATTGAAAATATGTTATAAGGTGAGGTGCTGGCTGGCTACTGACCACTTCTCGGGGCAGCAGGGAGTCCTCTGGGCGAATCACCGACAGGTTCACATTCCCACCCATGGGCGTGGCTCGGAGCAGGGCCACCACCTCTTCCTGGCTCTTACCATTCAGGTCCACTCCACTAACCTGCACATACACCAACACACACAGTATCATAAGTACTCAGATAAGCACGTATATACAGGCAAAAATAAACACTCAGATACACACACACTCGGAAGAAAAACTAAAATCAAAGAGCTCTTCCACTTTAATGAGGGAAAATCTTCTTTGTGGCCTCCACATAACCTTTATGCAGATTACCCTCTGAGCCAGTTGGAGCTGGTATTAAAGGAACACGCCGACTTATTGGGAATTTAGCTTATTCACCGTAACCCCCAGAGTAAGACAAGTCCATACCTACCTTTCTCATCTCCGTGCGTGCTGTAACGCTGTCTAACGGCTCCAGCATTAGCTTAGTTTAGCACAGATCCTGCGGGTAACTGGTTCCAACTAGGCTACTGCTCCCAATTGTGACAAAAGTGACAAAATAACGCCAACATGTTCCTATTTACATGTTGTGATTTGTATAGTCATAGCGTGTACAAAAAACAACGTAATATGAGACACAGCCATCTTCTAACCGTAAACAAACCGGGAACTATATTCTCAGACTTGCTGCAAGCATATCACCCCGCCCAAGTACTATATTCTTCCGCCTGAGAATATAGTTCCCGGTTTGTTTACAGTTAGAAGATGGCTGTGTCTCATGTTACGTTATTTTTTGTACACGCTGTGACTCTATAAATCACAACATGTAAATAGGAACATGTTGGCGTTATTTTGTCACTTATTCGGAGCAGTAGGATTACTGGAACCATTCACCTGCATGTTCTGAATAAGCTAAATTCCCAATAAATCGGCGTGTTCCTTTAAGCATGGGTTATTTCCCCCTAAAGTGAGCACTAGCTGATTTTCATGTCAGTCTGATTGAAGTATAATCAAAATATTGTTCCGTCTAACCACTTTTCGTCAGCAATTCAAAGCTGGAGCTGAATTGTTGTAACCATAGGGAATGCCGTGTGTTTGACTCATTTCAACAAAAAGCTCTGTAAGATTTAATTTCAGAACAAAAACCATACCAGCAAAAGAGTAATTAGTCTTTGAAATAACATACAATCTCACAGAGCACACATGTGAGATTGTATGTGAACACTATATGGTTAGAGGTTGCAAGGAAGTGCTGCCCCACCTCCAGCAACTGGTCTCCAGCTTTCAATCGGCCATCTTGGATGGCGGCCCCTCGAGGAAGGATGTTTTTGACATAAATGGGAGCACTGCCACCAATGGGGACGTCTCTGGATGTGATGCTGAACCCAAGACCCTCTGGACCTAGGAATAATGGAAAAAATATGAATATAGTAAGAAATGTAATGTGATATTTTACTGAGTAGTGTTTTTTTCATGCCTAACTGCCATAAAATGAGTTCAGAAGTTTCCCACACAACATCAATCCTTGAGACGTCAGTGTCTTACTCAAGGACACTTCATTAGGTATGTCTTGCCAGCATGGAGTGCATGAACCTGGACAGTAAAAATGAAAGATTGTCAACCGACATGCTCTCGCGCTGTGCTATCACAGAAATATCACAGCGATATTACTGATTTACTGCCTTGTAGAAGCTTTATCGTTCTGAAGAGGGAGAAGTAAATAATGCGCATGTGTTTATGTTTAGTAAAGTGCTTCAGCACCTCCATATGAGTTCATAAATGTCAACAACAAAAGATTTGTTTCTCCAGGTAAACATAGTGACATTCATTTTCTTGCTTTCATTTCAAAAAGTCGCAAACAGACAACCAGTATGTACTATATAACACTGTGGCTATGAAAACAATACAAATATCATTAGATTTTTTTTGTTCCTATATATGCGTTTTAGAAGAAATATTGTTTATCTCATTATAGTCATTTCTAATAAAAGAAAAGTAAGAGAAAGGAACTTAAAAATGTTGTGCCGCACTGTCATGCCGCTTTCACTGTGACTCTTAGAAACTGGACAGACTCTTGAAACCATTTCTGAAAGATTCTTTTCATTACATGCCGCTGTAACATGAGAAACCACAATGCAGGGATCAAATTATGGTTTTCTACCATGTTCTGAACCACCTATAGTTAATACAAACATACTTACTTCCATCCTTGCCATCAGGGTGTGTCTCACTCACATGTTCTAGGAAGTCAAAATGAAAACATGTTCCTAACTCTAAATATAGTGTCAATGCTATGAACCACAATTGAGTGTTTATGATAAGTGCATGTGGACTTTAAAGCCACTCTCGCAAGTTATGGTCGGATTAAAGGCCGGTTAGTGACCAGAATAAGCAGAGAAAAGTGAATGATTATGGATTGCAAAATGCATCAAAATGCTGCTCAATAGCCTCTTGAAATGTAGTGAACTTCATCTAAATAGCAAAAATGATGTTTTCTAAATCATCTGCGTACCATGTGCCAGATGTTTAAACCAAAAAACCCATGGGACTTTTTGGTACAACAGCAGGGCAGGAGGCTGCGCTCAAATCATGTCTGGGTTGAGGCAACCTTCTACTATATATAGAGAGTTTAAAGTTTGCATAATGTAAAACGCAGTGATCCTTATCCATTAATAGTTGTTTTTCTTACTGATGTATCATTAAGCAAGAGCTACATGCCTTTTTCGAAATGCAGTGAGTGATAAGGCTAAATCTGAGAAAACACTTGAGATAGCGGCTGTGCAAAACTATTTCCTTTAGGTTTTAAGACTGACCTTTAAGGTTTATCAAATGAATATGAATTGCTGGTCCGGAGGAAATAGGCAAATACAATAACGGATAAATAAGATGATCTCAGGCTGACCTTTTCTGCCGAACAGACCTGAATTTGTCAAATAAAAGCAAGAAATGGTTTCAAATGTCAGCTAGGGAAAGGGGTAAACTAAAAAAATTGTATTTGTCCGATAATTCTTTGACAGAATATTTAAAAATTCAATAACCCTGCTACATACAGTAATGCTTTTCAATGAGTCATTAAGAACAGTGTTCAGAGATACATTTCACCATGCATAACCTAGCCATCGGCATTTCTAGCAGTCAAGTAGGGAAAGTCGCAGTATGCGGTTTCAGCGGAGGCTTCTCTGATGGTAGCAACGGTGATTAGCATTCATGTCAAAGTAGCTGCTCATTTCACAGAGCTGTCAGCACCTCATGGCTCATTATGACCTACTTTTCCCAGTATGTCTCTCTCGCTGTCTGACAAACTCTCTGTTGTCTTGCTGACAGTGATGGTGTTGATGAACAAAAAAAAAGAAAACGGAGAACTGCGCGTGGCAACTTTCTTGTGGCCTCTGCACACAAACAAACTTGCGGAAAGGTGATGAAGAGGTTGCTTATGAAGTCAAAAAGTTGAGCTGTTGAGGATGATGACGTGCTATGATCCCTCCATCAATGCAGCATGATAACTAAGGAGACAGAAAAAGCTGCCATCGTATGTGTTGAATGTTAAATCTGCAAAGTTTTTCTTCTTACCTAACTTTTAAAGGCCATGGCAATCAGCCTCTTACTCATTGCAGTTGGTATACTCAAAACTTAACTACACAGATAGAGTAATACAAGAAGACAAATCTCTAACCAAAAAGGTGCCAATGTGATTTCTAAATAAAGTTTTGTTGATCATTACCCCCATCATCAGTTATATCCTACCGTGCTTCTCTCCTACAGTTTCAGATCCGAATAAGCTGCACATAATAGTTCCCCTTTTAAATTCCCTAAATCACAGTCTATGTCCCCTTTTCCACTGTAACCCCCCCTCCCATGCCAGTGTCTTTCCCTTTCCCCTGGCCTGCACACGGCCTAATGAGCAGAATCAAACTCCTGCCCATTGAAAGATCCCGTCATTAACGGTCTCCAATCAGGCAATTAGGAGAATGCATCTCTAATAGGCCTACAGTAATTA
Organism: Perca flavescens; assembly: GCF_004354835.1. Taxonomy (NCBI): domain Eukaryota; kingdom Metazoa; phylum Chordata; class Actinopteri; order Perciformes; family Percidae; genus Perca; species Perca flavescens. The sequence goes on from NC_041352.1 coordinate 6,539,305, forward strand.
ACCACTGACGTCTTTATTTTGGGTAATAGAAGACCAGGATAAAAGTAATTGTATCCTTTCTGGATTAGTTGGAATCCTGGCTCCAATAAGCCAATTAAACAGCAAACATGAGGAGAGGCTGAGGCACATTAGAATGACTTAATGGGGTGTGTATGTCCTTTTCTACTGCAGTATTTGATTAAGTCACTCTTGTTAATTTGCCAAGTAAGATCTGCTCCTCCCACTCGGAACTCAGGCCCACTTAGACCAAATTACAACAATAACGAGTCAACAACACTGCTGAAGCCTTTCTAAAAGTACATTAGTAGTGATAAACTCTGATGGTAATCATACGGAACTGTCAAAATGGATTCCAGGGCCACACTTCCCTCGACTCTCTTGGATTTTAGTGCTTTAGTTAGATTTCCAATTCAACAACATTTGGACAATAATTCATCTCCATTCAGACACACAAATGGCTTGACGTTTACAAGCGAGGCGCATCCATTCCGGTAAGCCCCAATTTAAATCACAAGCAATTATCTTCATCCATCCATCCATCCATCCATCCATCTTCGTCCGCTTATCCGGTGTCGGGTCGCGGGGGGAGCAGCTCCAGCAGGGGACCCCAAACTTCCCTTTCCCGAGCAACATTAACCAGCTCCGACTGGGGGATCCCGAGGCGTTCCCAGGCCAGGTTGGAGATATAATCCCTCCACCTAGTCCTGGGTCTTCCCCGAGGCCTCCTCCCAGCTGGACGTGCCTGGAACACCTCCCTAGGGAGGCGCCCAGGGGGCATCCTTACCAGATGCCCGAACCACCTCAACTGGCTCCTTTCGACGCAAAGGAGCAGCGGCTCTACTCCGAGCTCCTCACGGATGACTGAGCTTCTCACCCTATCTCTAAGGGAGACGCCAGCCACCCTCCTGAGGAAACCCATTTCGGCCGCTTGTACCCTGGATCTCGTTCTTTCGGTCATGACAATTATCTAAGAAACCATTATTGTCACTTGGGCAAAAGAATACTTTTGAGAGTTATGACTGGTGTTGAACCAGACCATGAAGTGGCTAGTGAAAATAAACTATACTAATGGCAACAGTCTCTGGAGCTGCTGGAGCTCCACCAACTTGCCCCAGCTTGGTTTCACTGAAATGAGAGGTTTGTGTGCAGAAAAAAAGAGAAGAACTTTATCACAAAATATATAACTTGCACTGCAGCCCCACTGTGCATATAAGAACTATGAAACTCTGCTGGCAGTGCTCAGGGACCCTGGCCAAATATATTAGAGCAGCTTGTGACTGCATTTCCCTCGAGTGCGTTGCATTTAGCCTGCGCTGCTGCCCTCACTTGCTGCACTATTCCCTGAAGCTTGCTGCTACGGCCTCGGTGCCAGCTTTCGACTTAACATCTGCTCGCTCCAACAGAAAAAAAAGATCAAAGAGAAAGAGAGAGACAAAGAGTAGGCGAGTCACCTCAGCACTGGTTCATTTTACAACCAACTGTTCGTCAATTCATATAAAGATAGTGAAGTGATGAGGTCAGACTGAGTCTGGCAGTAAACACACCACTATTTGGTTGGCTAAGATATACAACTGCTGCAGTATCAAACGGCCTGTCCAAGTCCACAAACAAACCAACCTCAGCTGGAAGCAGACTGATTGTTGAATTTTAATATTTCAACCACAAGACCATGGTGATGTGGCCTGAGCGCATTAAACCACAACCTCTGCTTTCAAGAAGCCGTGGCTTCTCCGGAAAGTCATATAGTTGTCTTGATGGTGCAGAGCAGTAGCATGAGCTTTGTAATGCATTTTCAGGGTAAAACATGACGAGTTTTTGACAATTTATTTATTGTAAAGCACGATTAACAAGCTCCAGTAATCCGATGTCTCTCGTATAAGGGGCCAGAATAATGTGTAATAATCGACCAGAATGATGCGTGTAGAGGTGTGTGGGGTGATTTGGCAGCAGCCTGGTGTCATTTGCATGTGATTTAATGAAGGTAAACACAGTGGACGACCGTGCGTAATGGAAATGCGCTCTGGTGCAGCACATCTTCAATCGGAGGTTACAGACTTGCCTGTCCTGCTGCTTTCAGATGGCTGCAGGGATTGGAGGAACTGAAGGAAAAGCTTTTCATACAGTACAAAGTAGCTGTCGGCAACAGATACTGTAAGAATCATCCATATTAATTTATGGATAAATGCAGACTGATTTACAGATGTTCCTGCTTTAACCACATTAAGCATTATATTTTTTAATTCTGATTTAAAGATATCTACTGGTTGGAGAGTGTTTAATTCAAATATTTTATTTACATTTTTAGCATTATTCTATTATTACTGTGCATTTGCTCCACATGGTTTGCTCTTGTTAATAAAATAACCAAAGTGGCAGCGGAGTGACATTGCACCAGAAACAGAACTTAGTTCTGAAAGGTCTATTCAGACCCAATTTTCCATTTCATTTCTCCGTCCTGTATGCGCCTCTCCTCCCATGTGTGCACCGCATGCTCTGAGCTGGGCGGCAAAATCCCACACAAACGGGCAAAGCAGATCTTATGGTGAGGAAAACACCAAATGGTCAGAGTGATGCATGGAAATACAAACGTATTATTCTAATGAAATGCAGAGAAAGATTTTGACTTTTAAAAGTCATGCATTCAACTTTAACTTTCAACTTTATTTGTCCCCGAAGGACAATAGGATTTTTGGTGTTCGTGAGTCTGCTGGTTCTTACCTTTCTTCAGCTGGATGTTGAATCTGCGTCCTTTGTTCTTTAGGTAGGAGCTGGTGGACGGATTTGTGCTTACCCTGCGCTGCAGGGAGGGGGAGGTGGAGGGGGCTGCAGAGGTCCTGGAGACCACGGTGTGGGGTAACGTGGTGTACCGTCGGCTCAGCTCTGGGGTGCTTCCTGCCAGGGGTCCTTGGTTACTATAGAGCAAGACAAGGATAAAGGTTTGATTTGTTTTTGTACCAACAGAACAGTGACATAATGTGGGGGAAAAGAAAGCACAAGTGTACTTCCTTCAACATTTCCAGCATGCTGTTTTGGTATTTTCTGTATTTTTTTTTTTAGATCAATTTTTTATTGCTTTTTATATTCAAACATACAGAACAGAGAAACACAAATTGAACAAGAACAAAAACCGAACAAAGAATCAAACAGAAATCACACCTTGCCTAGTTTCTCTCCTCTAGTTCTTGTGGCATTGAGGTCATTAGGTCTGATATTTGTGCTGCTGCGCTTTCCCACAGGCTGATAGTTGATGGTTTGGCTTTGTTAATCCTTGCTGTAGAGAGCGCGAGCATAACTATGTCTAGAAAATACGCCAAGCACTGTTTTATACAAAGCGAGTGGGGGCGCTGATCTATCATTTTCTTGGTTGCAGTTGAGCCGGCTAGCCAAATTCTCCTCTGTCTCCCAAGCAGGTGTAATTTAGAGTCGTCATTAAGTAACAAAACAATCGGGTCAGTAGGGATTAGATATCCTATCAGATATTATTGATGTTGTTTTATGCCAGAACTCATGCACCTGTTCACACTCCCAGACCATATGTAGGAAAGTTCCAGTTTGTTCAGGTTGACAGATTGTACAATAGGAAGTGGGAATGACTTTAGAGACGTATCTCTTGTGAGGAGTCCAATGTGTCCTATGGCATATGTTGAAGTAGATTTTTTTTAAAACTAGTAGTAAGTCAAGATTTCAACAACAACTCAAACAAGAACACATTTTTTATCATGACATTATGCCAAAAAAAATCATATTTTAAACAAGTATCAGGACAACGTTTGGGCTACTATTACATATATGGCTTATATCTGTCAGGCTGCTATAATAGGATGCACAACAATGATGTCCAACAATTAAATGATTATTTCTGTGCAATAGAGAATATTGACTTAATGTAACATACAGAGAATGGAAAGATGATTTATGAATTTATATGATTGAAATTAAGACTGTAAACCCGTACACAAGGACCTACTTGATGAACACCCACATGTTTAGCTTTCTGGAATCAGGCCAAAGTCATTAGAGAAATTAATAGTAACCACAGGCAGATAAAATGGGCTTTTAACAAGATGATCAGTGATGCGGACTTGGAGGTCTCAGGTAGAAATGATTATTAAACTGCTCTCTTGCCTTATTGTGTCGCTTATAAACATTGATGGATTTACAGTGAACATATTGAGAAAAAGTCATTGACTGGTGTGATTAAAACAGAACTGCATTCATTGGGAGCCTGAGACTTCTTAGCCTACTTATGTGCAAAAACATGAACCTTTACTATTTTTTTCAAACAACTAGTTGGACAGAAGGGCAACTTTCATTTCATGGTACTGTGTGTCTCACTTTCATCTGGCTTTCTAAATCTGTGTAGGTTTTCTTAACATCTACGCAATGTCCACATGTTTGTGGGATAGGGATAAACAAGGTAACTCTGAAACCTACTCTTGGTTGAGGCCTGGTTGTGGTCCAGCTCTGGGAGTCAGCCCCCCCACCAAACTGGACCTGTCCCCCGACTGCTGAAAGTCTTGGCGAAAACGGACTCTGTTGGACTGGGGCGGGCTGAGCTCGCTCTGGGCCGACAGCAGCTCGTACTGTCTCTTCATGGCTGCGGGGACCACGTGAAAAAGGATGACGGGCCCACGCATCGCCTGCTTGAAAATGTTTTGGGCTCTGGAGGTGATACAGAGAAAGTGAGAGGGAGAGGGGAGGTCATGCAAACAGAAATGAATTAGCTTGAGCATGATAAGAGAAACAAGTACAATAGTGTACTATCATAGCTTGTACGATATAGAAGGATAAAGAAGGCTATGTGGTGCTGTATGTTGAGAGGCGATAGGGAGAGTTGAGGTTAGCATGGCTATTCACAGAGCTGCTAGCAGCACAGGAGGAATGAAATTACATTATCTATAATTACCAGCATCAAGACAGGAAGGAGATAAGGATGGTGAATGGTGAGCAGTGATGAAACATTATATATTGTGTATTCTATATTATACCAGTGGAACATACTGTATGAGGAGTATCAAAGTCTCTCTACAGTATAGTAGTCTCTGTGTGTGTGTGTGTGTGTGTGTGTGTGTGTGTGTGTGTGTGTGTGTGTGTAAGCAGACATACACTTCACTCCTTACACACAAAATAAGCAAAAATCGCCAAAACACACACTCAGTCTCATGCGACTTTGGGGCCGAATAAGGAAAGACAAGAGCACAACATGATTCCGAGACGCAAGAATTGTTTAGTCTGGTTTGCCGGTGGCACTTAGCATATAGATAGGCTGGCCAGGAGCAAGCCATGCTGCAGCATAGGGGGCCAGAGACGTGGAGGATTTTTGGATTCCAACAATCCCACCTCCTGTTTTCAGACACCCATTACCACGCCAGTAATACCATGCTGATTCTTTCCAAATGACAGCCGTTAAGCTGCTTCTGCCACAACAGACAGCACTTCATTCGAACAGTGTCACAGAGGCGAGGCGCGCACGCCGTACCGAGCCACTTCTGCAGGATTTGGTCTCTCCCATCTTCATTCTTATGGTAATTCACAAAAATCACTCACATGTGCACATTGAGGGGTGATGACTGAGTGCGTGTGTGTATGCGTGTTTGTGCACAAATGTTCCCACCTGCACATATACAGTGCCATCACTCCAGTAATCAGCCTCCATGCGAGCCTGATTGAATAATAAATTACCCCATCAATGCATCATTAGATTCAGTTAGATTAAGCGGTTCAAAAATATTTACCCAAGCAAAACAATCCAAGGAGATTAGACTATCACTTTAAATTGTTGCTTTTTGCGGCGCACCATCAGGGGGTGGGGGGGGGGTGGGGACAGAAGGAAGTGATGAGAGAGCCAGGGGGGCAGACGGGGAGGAAAGTTTAGCTCCTTCAACTCATATTCATGCAAAATCACATTGGCATGGGGTAAGTGCGGAACGCTACAAAACATCACTCCCTAGTGGATTTGGTTTGTAAGCCTCTTTCACAGTAGAAAAGGCTTGGAAGGAAACTGGGATGTTTACTAATGACATAGCGTCATTTTGAAAAGAAAGAAAAAAAATGAATCCGAAAACCTTAGTGGCTTTGTACACAGTCTGATGAACACATTAACATAGTGTGGTAAGGTAACCGTGATAGTCGGGAGTTTTACAAGCTGATGGAGAGCTTTTCTTATCTTTGCGAAAGTTGGTTATAAAAGTTTAGGTATGCCTTGCTTAAAGAACATACATTTTGACAGTGATAATTGTCAGAAAAAAGATTTTTTTAGTCTACTTCTGAATAGAGGGGTTCAAAACTTGGTTTCTGCCTTGGTTTCTGTCAATCATTCAGCAGGGTGGCATAAGCCCAGTGGTTTTAGATGACTATGTCCAGCCCAGTATGACTGTAGGCTGGGCCTTCGTTAGCAGGAATCCGGGCTATTTCTTCCTGTGGAGGAGTGGATAATAAGGGAGAAAGCCAAGCAGACCTCCGTACACTGCCTCCAGAATCCAGACTGGAGGAGAAGCAATCTATTTCTCAGCCTGACACACACACACACACACACACACACACACACACACACACACACACACACACACACACACACACACACACACACACACACACACACACACACACACACACACACACACACACACACACACACACACACACACACACACACACACACAGCCACAAGTGTAGTTAAGGTGTCATAGCTAAGTGTAACGCTGTGTGTGTCAGCACATGTGCAAGTATGTGTGAGAGTGCTCACATTCGGATGTATGTGTGTGTGTGAGGGAGAATGGTGGCTTGGAGTAAATGGGTGGAAAAGTCCCAGGTTTATATCTTTATTCCACTTTAAGAAATGAAGAGGAGCGATGAATCGATAGAAATGAATCAAGAGAAGAGTGTGGGTGGTTTTGGATCAGCGGTGGTGAAGGACTGCAGGTCACTGAGACCTATTACAGGAAGGCCAACAAAGTCAGTAATATTTCTGTTTTATTGTGCAACTGTGTGGGTGTCACATCTCCCTGACGTTTGGGCTCCACTTATCTACAGCAACACTATTTACTGCCACTGCTCACAGTATGGCCTGGGAGATCCGTACTCACTGCATGTGTCCTAGCAGGAAGCAGTGAAAGGAATTAAAATGGATGGCATGCAGTGCACCTGACAAGAAGAGGACATACTGAAGTAGAAACTTTAGAGTGTATAATGTATGTAAAAGATGATGTCACATATATAACCACCAATAGATGGCCGACTTTAAAGCTTACTGTTCGAAGCGCAGGTGGCGAATGTCTCCCTGATTAATTTTGACAATACAGTCGTTCTCCTGGAAGAGACGCTCCTGCTCGGCTTTGCCCCCACGCTCCAGTCGCTTCACCAGCAAGCCCTGAGTCCTGGAAATAATCACACAACAGGTTACAAATAAAACATCATTTAGACACATACACTACTGCAGCAATTACACCACAAACAGCCACATATCAATATACTGAACAGCAGGCAGCAAGTTTCAAGCCTTGTCCCCTGCATCTATACAGTATATATATAAAAAAAGACTAGAAAAGAAGGCATGGAGGAGGAAAAAGAAGTGTACATTGAGATAAGCTATCTGAGGAGCACTAAAGAATGAAGTAAATATCTTAGTTATCCAGAGTTGATATCAGTTGTTTTATTATGGCCTAAAGATGTAATACTTATAAAACAACTTTTTGCATGTTTTTGACCATATCTTGTGTATCTTTTCCCCACCAGGTTTTTGGGGAAAGTAATTAGGTTTACAAAGTAACGTTAGCCAGGTTGTAACATACTGTAATTTTGCACAATGCTGTCACTTAAGGTTAACTTTCCATACTCTAAGCCAAATGCATTTAGCTGTGGCCTGGAGTAGCACTCTATTACTTGCTAAATGTTAAGCCTGTGTCCATCTCTCTGTCCTGTTCTCTGTTTGCCTTTCTGTAGGCAGGTTTGAGAGAATGACAGGGTGGGTTGTCTGAGGTAATCCAGACCAACAACTAAGAGATCATCTTATGGCTTCAGAGGAAATGCTGCAGTTGCCTTCACTAGCGCTTAAGACGAAATAAATACCCAAGCAGTTCCACGGCAGTTGCAGCTCAGCAATCCCTTCAAAAAAAAGGCAACCTTTACCTTGGAATACTCCCCCCCCTCCCCTCCCCCCTCTAAATAAATACATCAGTGAGCTCCTTGGGGCTTTAGTTAGGCCCTGAGGATAACCACATGCAAAGATATCTGATGTGCACTCGCACAGCAAAACTACAAACTCCTCTCTCTAAGGCGCCAGATGCCTGAGGTAGCAGGTAGACTGACTGAGTGCAAACGTTTGGTGTCCTTGCATAAACTGACAAAAAGTTTGGAGGCTTACTTATGGGAAATTAAGAATAATGATGAAATATATCAGAGCCAAAACTATTCAGAAGCCAAACCAAGATGTACAAGATCCAGTAAACTACACTGCAATCAACAGCTTACTAGTGGAAAGGACAAAAGCTGCGTGCTTTTCATCCTTTTCAGTTACTTCCTGTCGTTTCATTGGACACAGAAACGGCACATTTAAATTGTGACTCTGTTTACTACAGACGTCAAGGGCAGATTCACAGGGCTCTTTAGCATTTCAGCCAAACAGGGCCACTCTCAGAACATTGCTCTAATTGGCTGCATAATGTGGACATCCACGCTCTCACCGTAGACTCATCTCAGCTCCTCAATGGGGGTAAATGGCTCAGTATTAAGTTGAAATTAAAGATCACAAAAGGTCCTTCCCTCTTTCTCTGTGTCTAAGCCGGCTCTGCCAGGTCAGCTTAAGTGTGTTGAACAGAGAGTAATTGCAGGCCGTGTGGAAGAGGACATGATTGTGCTTTATCTCCATAAGTGTTGGCAGCTTGAAAACAAAGTATTGTGAATGGAGATTACAGCATGGACACAATCTAATGACTTCTGATCTGGTAGCAGACCACAGACAGTAGATTAAGGAGTTTTGGTTGATCCCTTGATCAGTATTCCAAGCAGCAGCAGCAGGGAGGATTGGGGAAAAAGCGGCATCTTTTAGAGATTTGAAGATGATGATGATTTCCTAAAAGCACTATTATTTCGTGACTGTAATGTACTTCCACCCTCTCAATTCCTCCCCATCTGAGTGATGGCTTTTTTCTAGATGTTTATTAGTTACTTGGAGAAAGCAGGAGAGCTAAAGCAAAATCTAAATGTTATTTTTACAGGCTATAAAGCACCGTTTTCAGCTGGTATAAAATCCGATCTGAGTGATCAAATTAAAAGTGGACAGCTTTAAGTACAGGTGTGAATGCACCCAGGACGCATTGAGAGCTGATCACTCAGGCCACATTTGAACGTGGTTTAGGCCACATGTGACTAGTTTCTTTTACCAGTGTGTCAGCGTAAGTGTCCTGGGCCACATTAAGGACCGCTTGCTCAACTGTGAGCGGAACTACGTAGTCATTCAAAGTATTTCTAATGCCACAGAAACCACTGAGAGTGAATCATGTGTTTTGGATGTTATTATCATACTGTCAGTCATGTGTCAGCATTTTTGTTCCGTGGCTGCCTGCTTTTATATCCCCCGGCTGTCTGGCGCTCTGTGCCTTACGGTTGCCTGGAAAAGGCAGCCACTGGTAAACAATAACCTTATTTTTAGTTTCATAAAATGTCCCTGAATTCACAAATATGTAGGAAATTACCACAGACATTCCAGCTCTTACGTCACAACAGCTGCTGTTGCTAGTAGTCTTGCATTGCCAGACCTAGCTCCACAGCGCTGTGTCAGCGCTGGAGTTACTATTTAGAAGCCGGCGAGCCTGAGTGGCTGTAAAACGGTGGACCAGTTTTTGATTTCCTATAAATTCTTTACACTAAAAGTCCTCCATTATTTTTGTTTTTTAGAAGCTTTTACTATGAAGCAGTAACATCAGGAAATTCTGCGTCTTCATCAGCAGTAACTTAAAACGACACTTATGTGCGAACATGAAACGTAAAATAAAACAGATATAATACAGAAACTAAACTTCAAAGCACAGAGATTCAGATAAAAGCGTATTGTATTGTAAAGTGTATTGAGAGCTGAACAAACTGAGACTTTTAGAAACCTCCTTCTCCCCATACACAGGTCGCAAAGGCTGTCATTAGTCATTGCACATTTCTAATGTATGATTTATGTGAGAGTAACAACTAAAATGCTCACACACACACACACACACACACACACACACACACACACACACACACACACACACACACACACACACACACACACACACACACTTAGAGCTGTCCACAAGTGATTGGATCACTCAGATCAAATTTTAATAGCAGTTGAAAATGGGGCTTCAGTCAGTGAATTAATAAGGTGTCAGGTACAGTATAAGCACAAGGATTTGGTAGGTAGAAGATTCTCGACAGATTGTGGAGAAAAATACCAGGCATGCTAAACACAAGAATCAGCATTGTAACAATGTATGGCTTTACTCCATCTTGTGGCTGGGCAGCAGTGCTGAGAAATGATGTGAAGGATGCCACCTGCTCTCATCTACTGCCTTTAATCAAATGTTAATCCAATCATGATCAATTTATGCACGGCAATTATGTCCGCAGTTTGTTTACAATTCAAACTGGTCACGGAATGAGAAGTTCATTAAGCAAAGAATGCATCTGTGAGGGGTGTGTGTGTGTGTGTGTGTGTGTGTGTGTGTGTGTGCAGATGTACAGCGTATTTATGTGTATTCAAGCATTCAAGGTAGATCAGCACTGCTCACACACTGTTTGCGCGTGTTAAGAAAAAAAAAAGAGAAGCAAGAGTAGGTCCATACTGTTCATAAACTGCATGGGTGTAAGTTCATGCAGGTAAATATCTGTGCATGTGCGTGCGTGCGTGCGTGCATGCGTGCGTGCGTGCATGCGTGCGCGTGTTAAGTGAGAGGGAGAGAGAGAGGCTCTACCCTCTCCCCTGCAGCTGTCTTCCCCTCCTGTTCCGATCTAACTTGATGTCAGTACAGTGAAGCAGAATGCGAGCAGCCGACGCTGGAGCGCCTGCAGTTCCTTGTTTGCTGTCTGGTTTTTGCTGGCTGTCTGACCCCCGTGGCCCCGGTCTAGACACTAATGACAGCCCGCTGAGCCTAATGCCTCCTGTCCGAGCACACAGCACACAGGAAAGAGCTGGACCAAGCCATTAGCATCATCCCACTGACCAGACGCTAAGTCTTATCATGTCTGAAGTTAATTGAAGGCTCTGATAGCTATTAGTGCCGAACTTAGCTGATGGAGAAACAATTGACTTGCCATGCAGCAATGTTGCTACATCTTGTAAGATGCAGTTTGATTGTGTGGCAATACAGAACGGCATGTCTAATAAAACCGCTGAATGTGAACTTTATTTAAGCAATATTGCTTGGTGCAAGCTATCATGACTCATTACTTTCCTCCTCTGACTCAGGATAACTCAAAGTGCCACAGCTTCTGAGGGAGTCAACCGCACGAGGTCACAGCTAAATATAGTTTCCTGACACTTTTGACGCTTATAAACAACAATGGGATTAGTGTCCCAAAGAAATGACACGCAGCAATCTTCAATGACAGCCATCCTGTCTCCCTCAAATGTCATCCCGTTCCATCTCCTCACTTTGTCTTTTCACCTCGTTCCCCTGCCTCCCTCTCCCAGCGCTGAGTAGTCACATTCACCTTGGTGGTGTGCCAGTCCGTTGGCGTGCAGTGGGGATCTGTGTTATACACAAGCTTTTAGTTTGATTACATCTGGCCACTTCCTCTGTCCTTTATTTTTCCTGGAATAACTGTAAACTATGATGCATTCCTCCTCTTGTCCCCTGTCATCGACACTCCTCGTCGGATAAAAACAAAAAGGCAAAAGGAAGCAGTCTGAATCACCTTCGAGGCAGAGCGGACAGCATTGTGACTGAGGACATAGGTTAGGATAAAAAAGCGAAAAACACGACTTGGAAAAACTGTGAAGTCAAGAGAAAAGCTGTTTTCATTTTCTCCTTCCCACTGGGGGCTTTTTTGAGCTTTCAGATATGAGCGTTGCTGAGTATGGGCGTGGTGTGTCAGCAGTGAAACTCACAAAAATAAAAATAAAAAGATGGCCAGGAGAATCAGAGTGAGTGAACAAGACAGCCTGCAGCAACTTGTAAAAAGAGGTGAACAAGAAGGACCAGAGAGTGAGGAAAGAAATAAGAGTGAGAAACGGTGAGTAAAAGTAAAGAGAAAGCAACACCCACAGGGCTTCAAAGCAAAGGATGCAGGAGACATATTGGATGGGGAAAACAACCAGCTATTGTTTCGACTTAGCTGCATTGATTCTTTGATTTTCTTCTTTTTCTTTTACCTGACATCCTGTGAACTGAGAGGCACTACGTGGATCCCGAGGGGCCCTCCTCCATTGGACACCTCTACTGGCTTGAGCAGGGATCTGCAGGAAAATGATGGATGAGGCCGAGAGGACGAGAAGAAGGAGGAGGCATGGGGGGGGGAGACATGCATGCATAAAAAAACAACAGGAATGACATGAAAATGTAGAAAAGCTGGATATTAAAGACAACACGGTCCAACATGAAGATATTGATGGGCTGAATGGGATGGGGGTTGGTGCAGCCTTAATGGTGGAGGCTGCATTCTGTTGTCTATGCAAAGTCATCCATTACAAAGTCTGGCTGTTGGGCCCCAGGGTCACTTAGGGACCTAAATGGAGACTCCAATTAAGTGATTAAGATCAGATTGGTGTGCTAAAAGAGAACAGATTAATTGAAAAACGTGTGAGGGAAGGGAGGAGGAGGAGAAGGTTAATTTGTGTAGATAAAGACATGAAGACAAATGAACACAAGCAACCGTTGAAGCAGATGTGTGTGATGATGTGGTCTTTGTCATGTGGTAATAGGGTTGGGTTTAGGTGTTTACTGATGATGTTATGGCAATTATTAACCTTACTGGTATCATTTTGATAAATTAAAAGGTCAGTTCACAAATTATTTAAAATAAAGTTGTTCTTACCTGTAGCTGTATCTAGCTATGCTGATATGGTGTGTTTTATGTGCCCAGGTTTTGAGATTCCTGAAGCCACCCCATATAAAATGGAATTAGATTTGTGGTGGACAGACTGATAGACTGACACTGCCATCCCTAAAGCCCCACCGCTAATGTAGCTAGAACTTCACATAATTCATATAACAAACTAAATGTAACAGCACTGCAAACAAAATTTGATTGTGGTGGCAGACATATCAGAGAAGGATATCTCTTATCTGGACAAAAAAGACCCAAATTATCTACATAGGTCGATAGAAGAATACATGTTTCTGTAATTTGTATTAACCAACCCCAAAGACATACTGTACTGTATATAGCTGGTTGGGGGATGGGGGATGGGAGGGAGGGGGGAGTCACTCACTCTAGACTCAACACAGGAGAATAGTCCAATGAGGAATCGGCCCTCCCTATTGGCTCAATCCTTTCAATCCTCCTTTCTTGTCTCCTTCGCTCTTCTTCCTCCTCCTCCTAAAAGGAAATAAAGAAAAAAAAGACAGGATAAATCATTGAAAGACTTGTTGCAGCAAAGTAAAAGACTCAGACTCTCAATTTGGCTGTGCTTGCATCCCACACTCCCCTGCCTATATCTTCCCTCTGGCTTTTAATCCAATTACCTGCAGGAACGAGTAACAACCTCAATTCTAAATCAAAAGAGACTTTCAGTAGAGTACAGACGGGACCGCTGATGCCCCAGCCAAAAACTTCAGCGACTGTAGTGACAAAGTGGCCCTGATCGATGGCTCCTGCTCAATCAATCAGGTCTGGCCCGGGGCGTGGCACTGCTGCTGGGGTTTTGCAGTGATGCGATCAGGTCTAGAGTGAAGCAAAGTGGTCGCGCCCACTATCATTTGTTTCTCTCACTCTCTTCATTTCATTTACTCATCTTCCTTCATGGCCATTAGGCAGCGGGGCCGGGAGGCGGTGGCTTTTACAGGCCAGCCAGACGCCTGAGGATTTAACTAGGCTCTGGAACGAGAGAAGTTTCATGCTCTCCTTAATGAGGGATAACATTTTCATCTGAGCTCGCTTTATTGGGATGGTACAGATTGAGCAGGGCACTTACAGTACATGCAGTGCTGACATCCTGCAGGTAGAATATGAGGGGGGCATATTTAATAACACAAGGTTCAATTTGAACTAACCATATGCTGAGGGTTAGCTACAGGAGGAGGTTGACAAGTTTATCAACATGTGACAAGCACACTGAACGTAAACATTTCAAATTTGAAAGGACAAAGTCATTTCAGTTTTTGCTTTCAGTCAAGAATGTTGGAAGTTATTTCCTTTAATTTGTTTTAAATTCAACAAGAAATTTGTTGTGTTTTAGCAGAATCCCGAAAGCAGCAGAAAGGCAGAACTGAGTACACTTTAATATGTTTATCGCAAGTAATATCATTAACGCGATATTCAACGTTATTGTATATTGCATCTTTTCCTAGTATCCTGCTGTCACACCAGGTGTGTCTTTTTTTCCTCTTACACTTTTTTCATGTTTCTGTTTCACTGTGTGTGTGTGTGTGTGTGTGTGTGTGTGTGTGTGTGTGTGTGTGTGAGAGAGAGAGTGTGTGTTTCTGTGTGTGTGTGTGTTTCTGTGTGTATGTGTGAGCTTGTCAGCCCCCAGACAGCACGTCAGCTCCTTGGGAGGGTCTGCTGAAATGCTTTGTTAGCCGCGTTCTCCCTGCCCTCACCCCTTACCTTCCTCTTTCTCTCTCTCTCTCTCTTTTAGTAAAATGTCAAGCACATCCAAATAGGTCTTGTGGTCTGGTTACTTTATGGAAATGGATTCTACCCTTTCCAGAGCCCAGGATATCTTTGGCGACACACAGGCGCGGCACAGAGGGACTCTCTCCCCTATTTATTTATAAGAGTGGGGGCATGAAATTTTCATCAGCAGTCAACCTTAAGAGACCTCGACTCACCCTACCTGTCTGTTTCCCCTTTCTAACCGTTCGGTATGAAAATGAGTCAGTCAATCAGTCAGGACTGCCTTTAATTACGTGTCAGCTGAGGTCCCAGGTGCCTCATGGGGCCATTATCCACAAAGCCTTTTTATGAAAACCCCCCAGGTGGGTTGGCTGGATTTTTTTAATACATATATATACTGTGCACAAAAGACCTGGCCACCTGTAAGGAATCTATGAATAAAGACAGGGCAAAGTGTGGAGAAGGCAGGTGAAACTGGAAAAGAAGAATAAATATAAGGACATATACTGTGAGTATATGCTATGTGACGAGATTGGCAGAAACAGAGATATGAAATCCAAAGGAACACGTTGACTTTAAAAAGTTCATACCCAGCACAAAATGATGGTGGTTGACATCTTTGTCTCATTAGACAACAGAGTGATCTGATTCGCAGTGTATCATCCCAGAGAGTGGCATGTAAATAACTTCAGTAATAGTAGTTCTCAGCAACAATCTCCTGTCTGTTAGTTTGTTCCTGTAGATGGCAAGTGGTTGTGATTTCCCTCCTAGCATCTTTCTGCTGAAATGTAAGAAAAACTAGAGATAATAATGTAATGAAATAGAGAACAAGTAAAGAATAAAGGAAAGACCATCTGTGAGTAATATTGTCAGAGCACCAAGGTGAAGGGATTCTTCACTTGCACCAGGCCAAAAGCACAGCGCAAGCAGTTGAGTGTGTGAATGTGAGAAAGATAAAATTACCAAAAGATGGCACAAGTAGGTATCAGAGCAGCACTAGGACAAGGTGATATTTCTATTCAGGTATATTCCAGACGACTGGTGTGAAAAACCAAGAGGAACTGTGAAAATGACATGAAAAGTAAGAAGGAACTCTGTGATGAAAAAGAAAGACATTGAGCAAAACCAGAGTGAGTTTGCAATGAAGAAGAGAAAAGGTGGGTCATTGTGAATGAGGGTTATGGGACAGAAAAGATAATGTAGGCCTCAATCAGCCTCAGCAAATTCTTGCTTTGTTTAAAGTGGGGAAATATGCTAACAGGATGAGATTGTCACTTGTTTCAAGAACTCTCTTAACTGTTTTCTTCTTCATTTACAGTCATTTACAGCCTTATCATAATATAATAATCATAATCATAATATCTAGCTGAAACAAATAACACACCCGTCTTACACTACTATCTTTGTAAGTGCTGGTGTTTGGATGTAAGAGCACATTTTCTAAGCCATTGTGAAAGTTTTCATTCTCATATTTGAATGCATAACATGCTTCAACTGCTAGTAAATTTGCACTATAAACAGAAACACATGATTGACACTTGACACTGGATTCAAAAGATAATGACGACAGGGGCCACTGTGGTTCATTAGAGTCAAAACGGGGCTATCCAACCAGCAAGGGTGCAGCCTCTTCATTAGAGACTCTGGGACTGAATATACTAAATAATTACTTATTAAGATTGACATTTCAGGCAGTGAAGTCCTTCAGGATAGCTGCTGACTTCTTTCTATAGTGGCTGAGTTGAGTCAGTGTTGTAGGAGTCACTGTCTCCCTGTGACCAGGGCAGAAGAAGAAGCCATCTCCCTTCATATTCACTGCCAGCCCACTTATTGTCTGTCCTCGTGTCAGTGGTAAAGCCGTGCACTGAGTGACAGCAGAGGAGAGGCACAGGCTAAATATACATCCATCTCACTCTCTGCCCCTCCACTCGCCCTCTCTTCCGTCCTTCTTTGTCTTTCCATCATTCTGAATCTATCCCTTCCCCCTCTCCAAAAACCCTCCATTTCTTCCTCCCCTGAGTGCTTTTAGCACCCTGTTGATCCCTTGGTAACCAGTGGAGTGGGGAAGCAACAAAGCTTTTCAGCTCTCCATGGCACTCATTCCTTGCTATCTCTCTCTTTCTCTCTCTCTCTCTCTCTCTCTGTCTCTGCTTCACTCCCTCCCTCCCATGCAGTAGGGAGGGCTCGCAGCCCTGATCTTTGGCCAGAAATCCACCAGCCTTTTTTAACAATGAAGTGAAGCATAAAGCAAGGAGTGGCGCATTGGCCATCGGACAGCTGCAGCATTAGATTATTGAGACTCATATAAGAAAGAGACAGAGCAACAGAGAGAGAGAGAGAGAGAGAGAGAGAGAGAGAGAGAGAGAGAGAGAGAGAGAGAGCCACAAAGTGCAGTCGGGTTACCTTCATATGGACAGACAGGTTAGAATGGTGAGAGGACCAAGGAAGAGGCGAAGAGTGGGAGGGAGGGAGGGAGCAGCTGTCTGCTCACGAAGGAAAACACTGCACGCACACACACACACACACACACACACACACACACACTGAAGCCCACCGCTTGGGGTTGGGGCAAAGGGTGTGTGTTGAGGAGCTGTCATCCTCCATCAACCACTGTACTAAAGGACACCTACTGTAAGCATGTGTGTGTGTGTGTGTGTGTGTGTGTGTGTGTGTGTGTGTGTGTGCGTGTGTGTGTGTGTGTGTGTCATGCCATTAGCCATGGGCAAGTACAACATGTAGCTGTTAGGGGAAAGAGGGGGAGACGGGCTTGGGACTCCCTCCTAAGCCCATCTTTGGCGTCAAGGGCTTAACAAGGACAAGTTCAAAGGTCGCAGCAAATGGTGTGTTCCTGGCCACCACCCCTCCTTTAGGGCTGAGGTCCACATCTGGGTGACAGCTTCATGTGTGGAACAGGCCTCCCTGTCAGAGGATGTCACACGTTCCCTTACAATGGGCTGACTGTGCCCAGCAGAACAATGGAGGCCATAGAACAGGATATAGAATTATCTCAAAATTAACAATGTGGAGTGTTCGCTGTTTGAAAAAAATAAAGGAAACAAGCAGTTTAACTGGAGCATTTAGTAAAATGGCTGTTGAAATATGTACAAAGACTGCCCTCTGACCTGATCTGGCCAGCTAAAAATATGAAACATTAATTGTGCGAGGTGACATACACCCCTTGTGAAAACATGAATCTAGCCAAAGGTAACAAACGATGGCAGCATGTGTTCTCAGTGAGCAGAGGTGTAAGAAAGAAAGAAAAAACAGCAGCAGAGGCGGAGGCTTTTCCTCTTCCTCACAAAAGGTTAAGGAGCCATAATTGTACCCTCATTGCCTCCAGTTAATACAGTTTGACTAAACACTGTACAACAGACAAGACCTAAAAGGACTTTACAGTACCGCTGCATTGCACAATGGCATTGACATACAAAGACAAGCTGCCGGTAATAACTCTTAATTGTCCCATTAAAGTTCCTTTGACCTCACGAAGCAATTACCAATACTTTTCCATTTTAACCGGAGCCAGAAACTCGCTGTTTTCAATCAGCAGTGTAAAATAAGCCTTTATGGCATTGGACACAAAGATTTTTCACCTAAATTTGAACCACAGATGATCCCAACTTGTGTTCTTCAAGATAAAGCAGCTGCCTTGACCAGCTGCTGATGGATAGAATGTGCAGTGTGTAACATGACCTGGTCATAGCTGTGACAGAATTGACCATACATGGATTATTCTGCATGTTACAGAAGGTCTTTTATCACTCATATCCATGCCTCAGAGGAAACTGCCATCGGGGCCAAATTACGCACCAACATGGCCTCTGTGAATAGATTGGATGTGACTGTTGCACCGAAAGACCCAGCCCCACCCTCTCTGCCATCGTTAACCCTTCATTCCCCCCCAGCCCATCGGACTCCAACGCCATTAAAACAACCAATACGTCACAATGACTAAGATTATGAGACACTTATTTACATTTATGTTGGCGATAGGGGAACATTATGAAAGGCTGAGCGAAGAGTTAAACTGGTTAGTGGATGATGAAGGGTCATAATGACCTCCTTCATTCTACCCACAAGTTCCATAAATGGCACTTAATGGTTGTCAGCAGAGAAGCAAAAGCTAGTTTCAGCATACTGTCTTATCTTCTTCATATTGTTATGATCTTAAGGGTCACGAGGATGTAAGCTAATGGTGATTTCAACACGTAGCAGTGAGGATTTATTGTGTTGATGTGAAGAGAGGTGTACACAGAATATACAGCGTAGTGCCTACTGTATCGGGCAGTCTTTAAATAAATGTTTCATTCCTTTTGCAATCTATTAGCTCCCTGTTGGACTAGAAACTGCAGATCTGGAAGAAAATATAAGCAGTGTGGCCCTGGTGCTATCTCTTGCTTTGTTTGTGTGTGTGAGAGAGAGAGAGAGACAGAGAGAGTGAGGATACACAGCAACAGTCCTATGTTTGTGTGCCAAGGGGAGAAGCTGAGGCGGCGGCTGTCCTCTGATGAAGACATGTGTTGTCTTTCATATTTCACACCATGCACCCATGGGCTCCAGGCTTCTTCAAAGGAGAGCACTCGCATTCCAGATTAGATGTACTATTCCTTTTGATAATGACGACAGGGAGTCAAATATGTGTTGTTGTGCTAGGTTAAGACAGAGGGGAGTGGGGTTTGTTTGGGTATCAAGAACCTGTTTTTTAACCTGTTTTCTTGTCAATTATTTTAATAAACAAGGATGTGTTACTAAGTAAGCTTTTTGATTTCACTCATCGACCCTGACAGCAAAGTTTGAATTTACCTTAGAGTCCTGTGTTTCCGTATATATCGTTGGAACGCTTGCACCAATGCACATGTATACTGCTTACAAGACAGCAGTGATAAACATTAAATGACTGTTGAGGAAAACTGTCTGAAAAGACAAAGAACTTTCTGCAGCATGGTTTCTGAATGTAGCATTTTTTTATAGCATTTTCATAGCCATAAGGCCTCATAATCTATGAGCTAGCACTTTAAAAATTACTGTTTTTATGATGCAGGTAGTCTTTACGTTGTTTTTACCCAAACTATTCGACAACAGCAAGAGACAGAATTGGATAAGTATCCAAATCAATATTAATCACAATATCTTGACTAAATGATAACCAACACCAGTGGGGGTATATTAATATATCTCCATTCTCAATTACATAATTTCCTGCCAGTGATATGCATGATATATTGTATTCCCAATTGGCCAAGTTCAATTTCACTCTCCCATCCCAGTGCCTTATTTTAATCAACAAAGATCTCCAGCCTTTAAATCTGTCTCTCTTTGTTTTGTTCTGGAAAGACATGGCTTCAGGCTCATAAAAGTTCAGGCTCTGCGGGGATTTACTTGAGGCAAATTACAGGGACAGACAGGTTACTAATGCTGTTAAGCAAATTAAATCAGAGATGTGGGTCGGCATTTGTCCACATCAGGACAGAGAGCAGCGAGATGTGTCTGTTTAATGATATTTGGAAAAAACAAAGGCCTGTCTCTCTTTACTTCACTCATTCGCCCTATTTGTCTCTCAACTACAATCTACGTCTCTTCTTTTGTCTCTGCCTGCGACAGTGAGACCTGCTTTGTGCGGAATACATCATCTGCCAGCGCCTGTTTCATATCAGGCCTGGACTGATCTATCAATGACACAGCTGCCTTTGCCTTTGCCCACTGTATCGTTAAATTGCACTTTAATTAAATTAGGCCTGCTAATTATGAGGGCTTAAATCAATCACCAGGTCAATAACAAAGGCCTAAAGCGGACGGAGAGGCCCGAGACTTTTTCTAAACCTCATCAATAACAGCCGCAACCGGAGCAGACCGCTCCTGTACCAGAGAGCCGGAGGTTCAAACGGGTAGGAATTACTGTGAATTAAGTTATCGTCACCGGCTTTTGTCCAGAGCACTTCTTACTCTTACAAGCTCTGTGAATAATGTATGTTTGAATACAGTCAACGTGTTTCAAAGAGTTTGAATGTGCATAGCATTTTGCATTAGAATAGCACTTCAAAGGTGTGTTTGAAGCAGATTTGGAGGTTTTGGTGCATAAAAAATAGTTCAAAAGGGATATTATGACATTCCAGACACCTGGCTTAGGTGGAGGGAGGTGATTTTGAACAGATAATCCTGGGGGTTGAGTGCGCAGCCCAGCTGAGTGGACGGTCCCAGCTGAATCCCGGCTCTTTATCCATGCATTTAAAAAAGCTCTGCGGTGCTTTTCACAGATTAATCATCATTTTGAGCTTATTAAGTGGGAGGACAGTCTACTTTCCACTGCTCAGAACGTTTAATCCATCTTTCAAACTGTGAAGGTCAGTGAACAAATGTTACCCCCGTTGAAATAATAGCGGGTGTTTGAATTTCAATGAGAGCACCCGTGGTTTGGATCTGGATTGCAATTAAATACATTTTCATTTTTATTATTATTTTCAGTAGCCGTTCCTGCAATTACGTGAGTCAGAATCACACTGACTAATTGAGTAGCACGGTGGCTGCCAATAAACTACACTCCTTGCACTGCCAAATTGTCATCCAAACTATCTCATCCAACAGTTACTATGATGCAAATGTCGACCATGGCTGCATTGGAAAAGAAGATGTGGAGAGCAGCTATTCACACAAGAATCTCATCATACAGGATGTTTTAACACACGGTGACCTCAGACTCTAAATACACTGAACAGGGAGAAGGAGGGAATGAAAAAGAGGGAATGAGGGTGAATGAGGGTGAACTATGAATAATTAAGTGGAAAGTAAAGCTTTGGTACACATTGCAGCAGGTTATTACAGGGGGTGAACGGTCTTTTCCACAGATCAGCTGTTGTTTGCTGTCTTGTTTGAGCAGGTGGGGTGTGTGTGTGTGTGTGTGTGTGTGTGTGTGTGTGTGGGGGGGGGGTTTGAGGGCTCATCTGTAGCGTCATGGGATCAGTATAGGATGAAGGTGGGGAGGGGGGGCTTTTTGATTTCATTTTAATTGGAAGCTGAAATTCTTGGATAAGGGGTAGACAGAAAGCCATTTGGTAAAGTCCTTGGTCTCAGCCAGGGCTAAATGAAGAGGGGCGTGTGGAGATGAGGGGCCTGTGGAGGGCCAGTAATGAAGAAACGTCCCAAAAGACTTTGGCACAGTCACAGTAATCTAGCGGACCCAGGAAGGGTCTTTAGTGGAGAATGGGGGAGGAAAGAGCAATGGAAGGGAGGTGAGGTGAAGGATGTAGGGGCCGCTTTCTGAACTAAACTAAAAAACTCAAAACAGCCATGTAATTATTCTAATATAAAAATATTTTTGTTTAAATACGTGTGTGTGATTAAACAAGATATGGATTTATCAAAGGAGTGTGCTAGTTAGAGTCGAAGATACAATACAACAAGTGAATGCAATCACCGATGAGATAAGAGCAGGAATGAATCATCAGTGTCACAACAAACAAGACAGATCGGAGCACGCATAGTCCGTTTGCAGCATGTGAACATTATACATGTAAAGACACACATCTACAAAACATGAACTGAGCACACCCTGAGGCCTAAGGCATACTTACATATCAAGGTATCTGTTCATGTTTCAGCCAATCATAAAACAACATCAGCAGGAGTCTCACTTTCCAACCCAACGGACACACATAAACCCCAACCTCCGCTCCACTGTTTTCTAAATGGAAAAGGCTGTCAACATGGTTCTGGTTGAAATGATGATTACATGCAGTAATATCAGAGTATGTTGTGATGGAGCTCAGTAGGGGTGCTATTCCACACAACAGCTCCCATGACCTGTATACCTAGACAACAAAGAGGAGAGAATTCCAATGGAAAACTGCTCTGCAGAGAGAAGTGCAGCCCGTTACAGAGGTGCTCCTTGCTAGAACGACACCATTAGCGCTATCTTGGCTATTCCAAATTAAATGTGGGCATCCAGCTTTGAAACGCTCAAAGGATTATAACAGCGATTTTGCATGTTTAACGGCAAAACATTCTCAAAAATATGGCATCGTTTTTGAGATTTTTCAATCTTTACAGACATTCCAGACATGAAATGACAACCCTTTTGTTTCATTGAAATATGAGGATTAGAACTAGCTTGAGATAGGTAATCTATTACTGGGAACATAGCAGCACCTTGATGAAAGTTACAGTACATGTTCATTTTAGGCTACTGCACTCAGGCGTGATATAATTTGTCTCCCAGGTGGTGAATTAATGTGTCGGTGGGATGCTCCCAACATCCAAGATTTTATATTTAGCTGACAAACATCAGCCTCCTTAATAAAAGATACAAAGCCCACATTATTATCATCTTTGTCTTCAGGTTTGATTTTCTGATCACATAGCAAGTGAATACAATGCTGAAATCTGGAATATCAGAGCTTACTGTCAGAACTATTTATGTACCTGCCTAACACTATGTTTGCTGTGATTATCCATGGTATCTAAAGCAAATTTAAAGTCTTCGTAAATTCATCTTTATACTCTACTGAAGGCTATGGACACCAATTGCATTTGACCTCCAATCATGCATCTGTGCTTTATGAATGGTAATGATAAGGTAAATAAAGGAATATATGACATACATATTGAGATTTGATGGACACAAACACAAAGTTCTACTAAGTAACGTCTTTATCGTGAAGTGGCAGCATGACCCTTACAACCCTAGTTCTGACACATGTTCTGTATATATATATATCCTTTATAAGTTACTGTAGGCTTTTCTCTATCAAATGTTGATACAAACTGGACAGAAATAGAAATGGCTCACAATCAAGAACAGAGCAATATCTGAATGAAACTCCACATAATACCTCTTAGTGGTACAGCACAGAGTGGTTGGCTACCATGACTACATCTGTAAGGGAGGAACAGAAATGGACTGATTGGCCCGCTACCATCTCTCTCCTCCTCACCCTCTCTTTTTAGAGCCTTTCGATTCCACCATCTCCTTGGCTCTGAAATTAAACCATCTCATTCCTCTCTGTTCACATCTAACTGTGACGGCTTTTGTTCTCCGGCCGATGCAAATGAAAGAAAACGAGATGGCGAAGCAGCCCCGTCTCATGTTTCTCTGTGGCACTGAGATGTGGATGTTTACTGTCGGCCTGGGCCTTATTACATTCCTTCAGCAACTTAAAAGCATTGGCCCCCTAATGGGACCTATAAAACAGTGAGAAAAGCCTATTGTGACAATGGACCTCATTGTGTCAGAGTGGACTCATTTGGCACTCTACTCCAGAGTGGAAATGTGTGGCATATAAAAAAAAAAAAACAGTGAGGGAAAGAAAGGGTGAGAAAGTATAAAGAAATCAAATAAATAGGAGTAAATGACTTTACACTGTGGGAAATCTGGCACTGCCAATCACCAAAATCCATCTAGAACCTTAGTTTCTGGCATAAAAAAGAGCTTTTTAGCAGTACCTATTGCAGAATATACTTTCCTTAGCATCTACTGTATATATTTGTTTCTCTCACGTCCTTTGAGTTGGAGTCATGTTTTGGTGTTGATTGTTTTTTGAATGATCATTTAAAGCACCATTGTGTAAATTTTTGAGTTGATTCTTAGCAAAAACCCCTTTGTTCTTTCACAAATATGTACTCATTCATGTGTAATTACTTCCTCCAACTAATCAAAGTATTCTCATACGCGTAGAATCTGCCATTCAGAATCATTCAGAATACATACGAGCGAGTCGCTGGAATGACGGCCACCATTGCGCCTCCATCTTTAAAATAGATTAGCCAAAGAGGGACACACCTCCGCCTTTCGTACGTTTCACTCAGTGGCACCGTGGCGAATGCCAGGGAGGGGGAGAAGATTACTTGCGACTGCCGGCAGATTTGAAAGCTTGTTGAAAATGGAGGATTGCGCCTATTCTCGAGGACATGTAACGGAGACGCCAAGGAAGTTAAAAAGAGAATTAAAACGACAACGTGACTGTCAAAGCAACAAGACCAAAGTTAATATTGGAGTGGCTTTTCCAAGATGGAAAGAGCTCATAAGGGAGCAAGGATTTTAAAAAGTGATGCTGAAGTTGCCTGCTTTCTTCTCAACAGGTAATTCTGCCTATTTGTGCAAATTTGAAGTTTTATAGTTGCTTGGCTAACTATAGCATGGTTGTGCATAACGCTAGAACGACATCTAGGATACTTTTCCTCGCGTCAATGATGGAAAAGGATTGTCTACCTTGTTACATAAAGGTAATCATATGTTTCGTCATTTCCCTGGCAGACAACTCACGTCATGTGTAGTTGTAACACAGACTAGCTACAGCTAGAACAGCTGTGTGTAAATGATGGAGATACTAAGAGCTCATTTCGGTTTCATTGACATTGTTCATACTGCTCAGAGAAATATATTAAAAACACAAACCTCCGTTGAAAGTAATATTCAGTTGGTTGTCATATACAATTTCACCACTAGATGGGAGAAATTCTTACACACTGTAGCTTTAAGGAAGGCATTCATTTTGCTCTGGCTGCCAACAAGAGGGATGTAATTAACATCACAACAGCAACACCTTGCCTGAATATTGGACATGCTCCTCCTACAGAAGATCCCCACTCCCCTTCAAAGCTTAGTCACTGCCTCCTCTGAAAGAAAAAGTAATTGGATTCAACAAAAAAAATGTAGGAAGATAAGCACAAAATGATTTCACCTTAAGAATCAGTGTTAGGAGTGTGCATCTTCCTCTCCCAGCTTTGTTCTCTGCTGCCCACGCTGGTTTGGCTCCACGCTGGCGGCCCCGTTTTATTCCCTCAAGTCATTATTGTCTTCAGCTAAGGTGCCCCTGCTCCCTGTGATTTGTGGGTAATGAGCTGGCACCCCCCTGCCCGTATTCAATTATTCTCATTGAGAAAGTGATTTCTCACTCCACGGAGCAAATCAGAGAAGGCGAAAGCGTGAACTCTAATCAAGAATTAACACGTTCACAACCAGCAGTGCGGGAAAGGATAGCCACCCTGATAATGTAGACGTGGTGTAGAAGTGGACAGGAAAGAGTGGAAAGACAGGCGAGGGGAGAGGGACAGACGAGTGACAGTGACACGAGGTAAGCAGATTTTTCTCCTGTCCCTGGAAAACTTTGTCTTTAGGGTTTTGAATTGAGAAAGGATTTGAACAAAACTTGTTTACAACCGAAGCACAGACAGCCTTGCTGAAGGGCTGTTCGCGGTGATTGGGTCTGAGCAATAATTAACCACAAAGACAGGGAGTGGAAACTTAGGAGAAAAGAACACAGATGAGGAGAGATGAAGAGCATCCATAGCTCAGTGAGGAGGAACACAGGAGTAAAGAAAGACAGCTTCAATGCGGAGACAAAGGACACTGACAAGTAACTTTACATTTGAAACTAGATATGACACTTTGCAAATAAATCAGGATGATACTAGTGTTTTATTAACCACTGAAGATCATGATGACTAAGTTTTAACGTCATTAATTCCAATGCAGCATAGTGATCGCTTAGTGATTTCCCATTCCCATTTCTTTTTCAGAGGCTTTTACACCCTGACAAAACTAACATTTTAAAGGAAAAAGTAAAAAAAAAACATATATTTCAGGGGGAAGTTTTTGCATATAAATAGTCCAATTTGAAAGATGGCACAAAAAGCTCTCGGGAGTGTCAAAAACATCGCTATCAACCTTCTGAAGCCTGAATCAGTCAAACCCTAATCTGAACTGTCTCGTCACACACACACATCCATACACAGAGGAAGACAGGTTAAACATTTGCAGGCTACAGTACATAGAGCAGATAGAGAAGAGTGCTGGCAACTTTCAAAAAATGTCTGCCGCCTCCTCTCCTGTTCAGACGAGATAAGAGAAGAGACATGATTTGCACGATTTTCAATGAAGTAAGAAAGGCAAGAAAACGAAGAAGAGCAAGAACAAATAACAGATATCTTGCTTAGAGGGGATAGAAAAGGCCAACATTGCATGGAACTTTGTCATTGAACAACAGAGATTGACAGCTTTTGTTGTTCTTCTGCTTTCCAAAGAGGCTGATTCCCAATTCTGAGTAGAGCAACATTTTCAGCTTTGTCTCGCTTCCAGTCCCTTTGCTGGCGCTTTTCACATGCTGTCCTTGGGAACTACATTTGTCTGCTGTGTTATGTGCTTGGGATTAAGTTGTGAAATTTGTTCTGAATTGTTAAGCACTTATTTCTATCATTCTTATTCTCTGTCTGTCCCGGTGTGTATATGGTGTGTGTGTGTGTGTGTGTGTGTGTGTGTGTGTGTGTGTGTGTGTGTGTGTGTGTGAAGGTGAGAAGGGGAGCCTTCCTGAATGCTAATAGACGCAGAGAGTCAAGTGAGAAAAGCTTCTGGGCAGAAAAGCTGGTGGATGATTAACTGTCGTGTACTCAATATAAATCACTCACTCTCTCGCTTTCTTTCTCTCTCTCTCTCGCTTTCTCACACACACACACACACACACACACACACACACACACACACACACACACACACACACACACACACACACACACACAGGTTAAGGTTAATGGTGATTATCACAGCCTTTTATTTAAAAAAGATGTTATGTTAATAATGAGATGGTAATTAGCATTATTTTTTTATAATTGCTAATTTACAATCTATTTTCTCTGCCGTGGAATGAATCAAGAAAATTACACTACCAACAGTGTGTGTGTGTGTGTGTGTGTGTGTGTGTGTAATTCTGACACACTTATTGAATGACAGAATTACAATAAGTATGTCATATATTTAGCTTCAGGCTGTGTGCAGGACTCTACACACAGGTGGTGGCTGAAACATATTGAGGTAAAAGTACATAAGCAAAAATATCTAATTAAGATTTTAAATCAGATTTTACTTCTACTTTTTTCATTTTTACATCCCCAAAACATCGGGAATAGTGATAATGTTGATACTGCGAAACATTATTGTAAGTATGTAATCATAATACATCCCGCATTCTCACCTTAAGTTCACTCAACAACAGGTTAGTCAAATCAATCAATAAGCACTACAAGTCAGTACAATGCTAAAGCTAACTGCCCACTTAGAGGTGAAAAGAGGAGGTGACCAGTACTAAATGAGGCTTAAAAAGCAGTGCAGGCCTTGCGAGATATTGTAGAAAAAACCCTGCTCTGTTCTGTCAGGGGTCATGACGTTCCGGCCGGGGTTCAGTGGAGATGGCTAATTAAGAGAGGAGAGGCCACTGTGACGCTCAGGGTTACTTTGTTCTCACTCAGGTCCCATGGTGGACTGGAGCGTCTCTGGTGAGCTGCCATTTCCACAGCTCTCACACAGGAGGAAAAAAAGGTCCTCCATGTAAAAGAAAGGTACAGCTTGTGTAATCTATTATCAGATTCTAAAATGATGTCTATTCTTAAGGCAGTTCTTTAATAGAGGTGAGATAATTCCACTACCGGAACATTTTACCTTCTTTTAAAAAGTCACTGGAAGTCACAATAAATCAGATAAGTGGTTTTATAAGTTAGCTAGAATTATAAAAGTGACACTTTTTGCATGCAGTGTAAAAAGAGAGAAATTGAAAGAGGGCTATAAACAGGGATTATACATAATAGGGAAAAAAGGAATAAGAGAGAAAAAAATGTATTTTTTGTGGCTACTGCTGTGTGCTTGGAATCAATGTTGAATACACAGCAGCACCTACTGGTTGCCTGACTGGTCAGGCCCACTGGGCAGCAATTAGAAAAGACATATGGTGAGTACATCTTGCATGTATGCATTGAAGAGTTCTTCCGTAGACTAAACATGGGCTCTCGTCTACTCATGCAACATCTTTGGAGCCGGCTAGTGTGTGTGTTTCAGGTGAAATTAAAAGGCATGTCCTGGATAAGTGCAAGACACAGGAGCCGATAGTGGGACTGACTGCACTGCTCTGGAATTTGGGTTGCTGCTTTTTCTGTGCGCTCTTCTGCACACGACAAAACCTCCCGACCTGCTCTTTATCAAACACCAGCCCAGATTGATCTAAACCTAATGCACTCACAATGCAAACACTGCATCCCCTAGAAAGCCCTGGAGAGAAGAGAAAACAGGTGAGCTCTCCTCTGCAACCTTACCCATCCACTGTATACGTCCCTAAGTCATTCAGAGACGGGTACAAACGGAAAGAAAGAGACAGAAAGAAAGAAAGAGAGGCTGTGTCAGGCAGGCAGGCTTTGGGGGTTATTGCTGTGTTTTCTCTCCATGCTCAACTACTCTAACATTGCCCGCAGCTTGCCTCGGGGTCTGCAGACTGTGTGGGCTTCACCAGCAAGCTAGTCAGGAGAGTAGACGAAGTTCACTCATCAACAACAGCGCAAAGAATTAAATGCTAACTTTATTCAGAATTAACCCACCCAAGGGTTTTCCAAAGTCATTGCTTTTTTCTTGAAAAAAAAATAGAATGTATTCTGATATTCATTTTAAAAAATATATATACTGTGTATGTATATATAGTGCTAATTAACCTTGGTTTGGCCGTATAGTCTCAAGAAAACAAACTGACTTGCATTTACAAGGTATTTGTTTTGTCAACCTCTGTGTTATAATATGTCTGTCCATTATGACTATTGGTCATGATGGATTTTTACTCACAACTGCCACTGTAGAGATTTATGACAATGATATTGGAATAAAAGCCTACAGTTTTCCAAATCACTTCAATTGAACTGAAACCAGCTCAAGTAGTTACTTCTGAGTCAAACTGAAGCAAGGAGACCCCTGGAAAGCCCTCGAACTGTTGTAGAGAATCCACTTGGAGGGCAACACATAGTACAAATACATGTGAAATACTGTAGCACGCAGGTTGACAAATACTGGAATTATTCTTTAAAGAAAGTCACATTTCTTCACAGGATTTGCAAATGTTACACTTTAGGAAAAAAAAATAAAAAAATTCATACTCATTATTTATTTATATTTTATAGCCATTACTGTGATTATGCAAAAGTAAAGCTTCATGGTGAGAACACCAGTATAACAACTGTTGGCTTCTAACTGAAGTAAGAGAGAGAAAAAAAAAAATGAGATGAATCAGTTCACAAATGCCAATCTGTGTTTGTTTGGTAAGAAATCTTTGACGCAAAACTATAAAAGGGAAGGAGTGTCTACACATTGCTCCTGGCTCTCTTCTTCCAGCTTGAAGTTGAACAAACTCAACTCCTTTCAACGTGTTGGCTCGATTATTTAGTTGGGCACCTCGCCACTTTGGTTTCCTTTAAAACTCGCCAGACAAGGTGTCTCATTTAGACAACAAAGAGAGGGAGGCACTCAGACAGTTGGAGGCTTGATCAAAGATGTCTGATCAGAGCTGTTTCCACTCAGACAGGTTTTTGACTCTGTTATGTAATGCTTAGTTACACCGGGTTTTTTTTCTGTATCTCTAAATCTCTCTAAACTCTGAACTTTTTTGGGTCTACTTCAAATATCTCCATTTCACCCCATGTCAGCCATTTTGATGGGGTTAAATCCCTCTATGATTGACAGCTGGTGTCATTCCCGCCTCTGGTACAGCTTATGATAATGGCCTCTGGTCCCTCATCAAGGCTGCAAAATAATACAGTGGAGAGGCACTCAGCCAGATCCGAATGTGTGTGTGCGCATTTCTATGCATGCATGTTTGTGTGTGTGTGTGTGTGTGTGTGTGTGTGTGTGTGTGTGTGTGTGTGTGTGTGTGTGTGTGTGTGTGTGTGGGTGATGCTGAGCGGGAAGGCCCATTAGCATTCATCAGTGGGATAATAGGCCAACGTTAATGTCAGCTGTTTATATAAAGAATAACTCATAAGGCCTTGGCGTATATGGGCTGATAGAGCACGCTTTTCTCCATGCCACATTTGGCAGTGTGTGTGTGTGTGTGTGTGTGTGTGTGTGTGTGTGTGTGTGTGTGTGTGTGTGTGTGTGTGTGTGTGTGTGTGTGTGTGTGTGTGTGTGTGTAAGGGTGGCGAGGGATTGAAGGCCTGGAGCTCCCGAAGTCTCGGATGGAATTGTTTGACACTAAAGTGAATTTATTGACTGGTTAGATAAACAGAAGAAAAGGCAAGCGTACTTTCCAGATACAACTAGAGGGGCGAGATGGCCTTGTGATCAGTGTGTATGCTGAACATATTCGTACAAAAGAAAAGCAGTCAAAAGCACAAAAACTAACGCAAATCACTGCATTTTAAAAAAACACGCTCATCAAATTCAGGAAATTTTCTTTTTATCAAGATTAATCATAGATTCTAGGTTTAAGGGAGGATCAACTTAATCCCCCACAATACTGCCCCTTACTATAGTCAAGTTTGTGTAATGTAAAATAAAACGCTGACAGAGCCACTCCTGCATCTCCTCTGCAACCCAGCTTCAAATCCCTCACTGAGTTTATTGCGTCTGGGTTCTCGTGATGACGCCTGAATCACAGTTTGTACAGTTACTGGTCCAACTTCCACAGAACCTTTCGGTATTTTAAGCATAGAAGTCAGTGTGTCGTCATAGTCCACCTGACTTATACCTAATTCATAGCAGGGGGGTGGGAAGACCTGCTTAAAAATAAATGGTGAAGTGAAGCACTTTAAGAGTGTACCAAAAAAGCACAGCTGCCTAAACTACATCGGCCATTAAAGGAAAAGATCTGATGTTAGAAGAAGTGCTTAAAAAATTAAGGCACAGTATGATTCAGAGAGGGGGTGCATGAAGATAACAAAAGATGCTAATGTTGTATGACGCAGACACCCACACACACACATGCACGCGCGCACACACGCACGCACACACACACACACACACACATATACACACACACACACACACACACACATATATATATATATATAAAAAAGTAGAGTGTGATAAGTAATAAGTGTGATGCCCTTTTCCAAGTTTTCTTTGTTTTTGCTTTTATTTTAACTCATAAAGCAGAACAATAAAGTACAAGAGATAAACAAACAACTGCTAATTGGTGTGATTTTCCTAAAACCTTGACACGCGTGTGTGTGTGTGTGTGTGTGTGTACACACTCATTATCTCCGCCAGCGCTTTAGCACTGATCACAATTCTTTTTAATTAACCCACGCGGCGTATTTTTATCTTCCAGTTCGATGCTGCTGTGCTGCCCGCCCATCAAGAAGACAAAGAAGACAAAATATCAAACATGTGTGGGAGGGAAAGGCAGCGATAGAGCCTGAGATACAGTGAGTCAAGGAAAGAAACAACTTGGGCAACAAGAGGCCTCTTTGAAACCCTCACAGTATCACTTCTAATGAGCGGATTTGTGTTTTGTGAATCATCTTAGTCATACAGCTGTCAGATTACAAAGACTTAGGTAGCACGGAGAATTAGCTACCGGGTGGATGCTTAAACTCTGTGTCACTCTCGCTGTTATTCATTAAATGTTTACATACTGATGTTGGTATGACTCCTGCTCTGAAATAATAATTGTGTATTTTATGAGAAATTTCTTAATGAGTATTTACCTGGAAACTTGGATTTTGGAAATGTATTTCTTTATAAACAAATGTGTGCCTATGCTGCACTGTTTGTGTCTTCTTTATGCTACTTGGAACATTTCTACTACAGCTACTGTGGTTTAAGAGTTACTAATCATGGAAATGAATAAAACTGATACAGTTACAGTCAAATCAAAATGTGCTAAAAATGAATGGATAGAGGGTCCAGTTTAACACTGCAACTTCAGCTAACTTTAGGATTATTATTGTTTAATGTTAAGGTAGACACGGCATCATCCACCAGCATAAGGTTACATGTTTTAATGTTTTCTTTTAAACTTCAACTGAAGGATGCATATGAATAAAACATAAACCCACAAGATTAACAGAGTTATGTTTAATTATCTGATACAAATCTGTTGACTTGAGGCCTTAAAAAGTGTTTAACCACTATAAAGCAACATATACATTAACATACTGTATGTATACGTGCATCAATGATGAATTCAAAAATGTAGGGTGGATCTGATTTTAATTATTACATATACAAAGCTGTTATTAAAAACAAATATGTGCTGTCAGTTTCTCAGATGTGAGGATTTGCTGTTTTCCTCTGTAAAAAGTTTGCGTGTGTGGTTTGTGGCATGGCAAGACATCCTATTCGAGCAATACTGCAGTAGCTTCAGATGCACAAAACCCACAGTGCACTAAAAAAAGCTTATTTTCCTGACAGACTGTCTAGCCAGAGACAAATACTGTAATAGAACGGTTATAATGAAAATGCTTTCTCAAAGAACGGAGGCCAATGGTACGCAACCTTGGACGGGTTAGTTTTCAATGAGACTAAAAAGAGAAAGGCAGACAGACCACCCAGAAAACAACAGCACGGGAGCCCATACATTCAGGTGGGAACCCTGGCAAGCTGAGTGGACTATAACACAGGAAAGTTGTTTGTGAAAAAAGCCAACGGCAACGCGTTTGGCAGCTTGAATATCGATCAACTTCTTTTCATTTTGACGGTTCTAGTGTTCCTTCAAATGACTTGTGCATTTGCTTTACTCTTCTTTCCATATCACAATATTCCACACCCTTTCTTTGCTCCTTTTCTCATTCTATAACATGAAGGAGGGATAGCTTAAACACCTCCTACATGAATCAGATTAGGTAGCTGAGGTAGTGACGGGCAGAGAGGGACAGAAAAACTGGGAGAAATCCTCTTCACGTCGAGCTCAGTGAGTCCGACACCTTCCAAGGTCATTTCTGCTCTCCCAGCAGAGAGCCTCTGTCACTTTTAATAACTTTTAAAGGGAACATATTTTCTCTCTTCTGACAGGCTGAGGAGCAGAGGGACCAGTCGCAGAGTGAGACAATCACAAAGTGCCAACAGAGCAAGGAGGTGTGAAGTGAGGAGACAAGCCTACGATGACTAACAATGTTCGCGGTTAAAAGCATCGCCACATAGAACAGAAGTATGAAGTCTGATGTCAGTCACCGTTTCTGTTGCAACCAGTCGGCCAGTAATCACTACTCCGTTATCTGTCACTGTGCTTACAATTGCTGTAACACTATGGCAGGGTATGATGCATTATGACACAATACAGCGATAAAAAGCTAATTAGGCCTATCAGCTACACAAAACTCTCTCGGTTTGGCAATGTTTACAAAATGGTGTCGTCCAGCGATTTTTGCATGCAGAAACTCGAGTGATGCGTTTCACGTCACCGCTGAAAAAAGGACAACAGCAGCGTCCAGCTTTGGAGACGAAGACAAGATTATAACCTATTCTGAAGAGCCCATCATGCTTTTTTTAATCATCTGTGTCCTCCTTGATTTAACAGGATGAACGCTACTAGCAACTGTAGGGTGGTGGGGTGCAGGATCACCGCGTCATGTGGATGCTGTAACAGTGTTGTTGTCATTACTTAGAATTCTTCATGGGGGCGACAAAAAATACGCATTACAGCTTTAAGGTGCTGGATTCATGTTTTTACCAAATGACATATGTTACATGTAACTGTCACTCAGTGGGATATATTATTATGGCACGGCTGCCAAGTGGACATGAAACCTATTCTTGTATGCAGCTAATAATACCTGAAATGGTCAGCATACAGTATGTATGATCACATTTATTCCCTCCGATTCCGACACCCAAACTCAAGTTGTTCTTCGATACCGATTACCGCAACCAATACCAGTGTTTCTCCCAAATTTAAAATCTGTATGCCTCACAATGGGGGACTCATCGGGATCCTTTTCAAGTAAGGAAACATGAGGCATGGCTAATCTTCACAAAAATTCATTAACTTGAAATCGGACACCATTGTTAGCTTTATAAGACCTTTAGAGATATGTTGTATAAGTGGCGTGACAAAATTCAAACTGTAAATATAGCTAGTTATGCTGACAGCCAGCCAAGATTAACTGGAACTGTTGTAAGAGATTGCTGGTGTAACAAGCTCGCTGACCGCGCTATCACTCTCACACACGGGCCATTTAGCTGGCAGGAAGAGGGGAGCTGCAGGCCCTGGAGCTCTGTCAGCGCAGCAGCGTTTGGTCCATTAACCCCAAAACGGTGACTTTGCGCGGGTATGGAGTGCTGTGGGCTGCAAGCCGTAACGGAGCTCAATCGAGCTCAGAACAGGCCGGGGTGTGTAAAGGAAGGCAGGCCGTGCAGCGAGGCAGCAACACAGGCAGCACCGGCAGCTGAACTCCGACACACAGTCTTACCAAATTTGCAATAAGCCATCAATTTTCGTAAAACGTCCCATATTTGAGCTTTATATAGTTGATTTCTCGCTTAAAAAAGTCTCAGAAGTGAATTTAATAACGTAATAGCCTGACAAACAATGTATAACTTTGCAATGAGACCTGCTGTCGAGTCTCCCATGTGTTTCTATGTAGTTTGCTCAAACCAATCAGCGCGTAGCTCATTCTGAATATTCATGAGCATACCATATTTGGGAGAAAAGCTCTTGTTCCAAATAGAGCCATATTCACAGGGTAGTTAAGGGCCTAATAAAATAGCATTCGGGCAATTTTCAGCCCAACCAATGTTACATACTCCATTAGGAGACCTTAAGGAACAGTGTAAAATACACTATATAATCATTCTATCACCCCTTTAAGGGAGAGAGACTAGGGAGAGGGAAAACTGGAGGGAGAGGTGTTACTCTGGTTGAAATTCTGGCGTTTTCATGGCCCGACATGCTTATGATTGCTAATGTTTTCAAACAAGTTGTCTTTTCCTGTCTTTAAACCTTAATAAATGACCCTATTTTTTGTGTAAAGTCCACCTCCATACCTGTTCCTGTCTGTCAAGCCATCGGTCCACCATTGGATGGTTGGCGCTCAGGGAAGATCGAGTCATTTCCCTCTGAAACTGAGTGGCCCAGCCACTCGCATCACGTGGAAGACTCCGATAGGCCTGGCCTCCCCTACCCTGCAGAACAACAGGAAGAGGTGGAGAGCTGAACATCACTGCATGACCATCATGACCATTCTCCATGTTTTTGGCCTTTACACAGACAGTTTTGTGGGTTGGTGATATCTATAGCAGCTGGATGACAGACATTTTGTGGTGGATGGGAGTTAGTATATCTTGGACTTGTGCCACACACCAATACTGTGTGGTTCATTCAAGTCTCACTCCATCCAACCCTCACCCCGAACCCTTTCCCACAGCTAAACCTGAGCCGTTACTAAAAGGTCTATTACAATAAGTCAGCCACAGCTGAGCTCTTCTATTACGCGAAAAAAAACACCTTTCAAAAATTGCTACTGCCAAGGTAATGTCAAACGCCAGCAGACTTGCTACGAGCACAAAAAGCACACTAAATTACATTCCAGACATGCTAGCCTTGGCATTGAAATTGCGGTGATTGAAGGTCATGGTGGCTGAAGCTATTTGAATAAAAATGAAAGCAAATTATATTAAAAGACACAGCGGACACAATGATTCACCGAGACACAAACAGAATGAGAATGATTAAAGGTCTGATGAGTTACGAAACGGCAGCTAAAGAGCGAGGCAGACGAAAACAGAAGTTTGGGTTTCTTTAATGAGACATCACACAACAAAAGACGAGACAAAAGTTCAAAAAGAACCCCCCCCTCCCCCCAAGTGGGATTGGAGAATTGCAGAATGAGAGGGAGGATGACAGGCAGCCCGAAAAGGTGAACACAGACAAAGAAAAGAAGTTATGTTCAGAGAGTGATAAAATAGCAGCAAACAATACAAAACAAAAGAGAGTATGAAAGAACCGGGGAGAGATCCTTATCCTCTGCATGCTATAAGTAGAAATGTGTGTTTTAGTGCAGTTGAATGTGGTGTGACAGGGCCTGAGGAAGCACTGCAGACAGGACTGTAAAACTCAGCCGGACACGTGGGGTCTACTGAGACGGCCCCTGATAGCCATCGTGACCTCGGTCCCCGAAATGCAAGACGGCGCGACAAAAGGACCCCACTTCACAAACTTTTACGACACATCAGCTCGTAAAATGCAGAGAAAGCCAGATACAAGAGAGGTAGTAATAAATCAACAATCTCATATCCACTGCCTAATCCATTTATTTCACTGTGCTAAGCGTGGAGAACCCAGAGTATGAGGGATTGTAAAGTCATTGAGAGAAGTGATGAGTTTACAGTGCTAGCTGATGACTGAGGACTCCCGTTGGCTTATATTAGGGAGATATAGCAGAACTGAGCCTTACTCAGCCATAACTGGACTCAAAGGGAATTGAACATAACATGGTTGGCTGTAGTGTGTAAAGGAAATTAGCCCAGACAATGGGGAGACAGTATAGCGCATGGCTTGCATCCATACGCTCTTCTGGCAATGTTAATCACTGATGTATGGTTCCCTTTGAGAAAAATGTTTGCACCAAGACATAAATATATCAAAATCAATGCTGACTAATACATTCAACATCTGTTGTTGATTGAATAAAAATAGACTTCATCTTGGACTGATGGTGAATATATGACGTTGGAGGTATGAAAAAGAGATGCTGAAAATTAGGAAGACTAAGTCTCCCTTTTTATTGAATAAAATCTAATGGCTGCAGTCAAAAAGCTGAATAAAAATCACAGCCTCCCAGTGCTAGAACATTACTTTTCAGAGCAGTCACCAGTGACAGAAAGATTAGGTAAATTAGGTCAGTGATTCAGAGTGGGGTCTGTGGCACTCTGCCCGGGGGTCTGTGAAAAGTTTTACAGATTCATTCATTTAAATTATCATGATTTTATATTTCAATGACTAATGTTTAATTTATATATATATATAATCAATTCAAAACAGGACTTTTCACATGCAATCTATGGTGTAACGTCACAGTTATTGTTGTTATATGATGTGCTCATGTGCAATAATTTGTTTAGAATCTTGTTTATAATCCTGTTGTGTGAATTCTGTAACCCAAACCCTGCTTATGCCACAGTGCAAAGCAACCAAACATGAATACCCTGCAGAGTGGACGTGACAGGGCAGAGCAACACAAGGGCCAAATTGCAGAAAAGAGTCAGAAAAAGCATCTATTGACCCACCTGTTCTGCTGATTGTGTATTCTTCATTCTTTTCAGCAAACTAACTCAAACAGAAAAAACATTTGAACGTATTTGCTCAGTGTAAGATGGGCCAGAAAAGACGGCATGCTGACGAAATGAAAGGCCTAATAACCGTTTCACCTTAACCTTTTTTTCTCCGCCCTCTGCTCGGGAGTTTGTGGTTACATTGTTGAGGCTCTGACAACTAAAGTGTCTTTAAATAGGATTATCAGACCCACTAATCGCATGGAGGTTTGCTGTGTCACGTTCCAAGCACTCAATCATCTCCCATTTTTTAACCTCCCTGTTTTATTGGGAACATATCTATTTCTCAGCAAGGCTTAAAGATCTTTCAGCACCCCGTGGGGGCAGCCATTTTGAGAAGTTAATTGGCTTCCCCCATCTTTCTGAAGCCGCAGGGAGGATGTACCTGAGCTACGCTTTTTTTTTTTTACCATTTATAATCAGAGGCTTAAAGGCATCAGAAAGGTAAATTTAGAAGAAAGGGAACGTGTTTAACAATCCCTGCTCGTCTTTCTAAAAGACAAGAAGGGTGTTATCACGAGGAACTAGTTTGAGTTAAAGACTATCTCTGCCAGCGCTGAAATCTGCAAGCAGGGCAGCGCAGGCTTCATATCTAACGTTTATTTCTTTGATTTGGCGTGCAGAGGAGAGACGGAATGAAAATGAGGGAAGAGAGGAGGAAGTTAAAAACAGAGAGGCTGCTGGAGGTTGGAAGACTTCAGAGCCCATATCTCTGACATTATAATTGATGCAGCTTCAGTACGTCTGCAGCACTGTGGAAAATAACTTCTGGCAAGCTGTTGGAATCGGTATATACTACTTGACAGGGGTGTAGAATTAATGTAACGCTTTAAGTTCTGTTGAATTTTAACACCTTTTTAGATTCACATAAACCTTTATGGCATACATGGTATATCATAGTAAGTATTTATATAGGTATTTCTCTTGATAGCAGTTGAAAGTCAAGGTTACCACACATTTTAGGATACCGATGCATTGCTGACCAGATTTATAGTTACCTTTCGTTCCAGGCTGCCAGTGCCAGCGCTTGTGTTTGGTTTGTGCTTCTGCTTTTGGAAGCCAACAGTTGTGGACCAGCGGGTTGGGTTCTTTCTGGACGGTTCCTCTGGACCACCCGGGATTTCCCCCATAGGAAGGCCGGCCAGGGAGGGATCACTGGTGCGACGGACATGGAGAGGCATGTCTGAAAGATAGGGGACACGGAGAGGGAAGGAGAGTTAAAGCAACATTGAACCACTTGCTCATTTATTCATATATTGAGCAGATCACTTTCCACCTCAGTGTTTAAACTGTGGCACATTTCTGGGGCCACTGTTCTGTCTGGTAACCATAACACCCCTACAGTACCTCCTCAACCACACTTTATGTCCACTGAGACATGGGAAGTGGTGATTATAAATACTTGTTTCCATAGAAGGTCTATTGAGCCCAAAAGGAAACATTGTACAACTCAACTATTTGGTTTGGCTTGGCTTGAGTCCTGCAACAGTGACATAAATTTACTGTAGCTATACTTTTAGTGGGAAAATTACCCAGACAGCAATACAAAAAAATGTAAATATGACAGAAAATGATGTATGTGAAAAACTATCCAACTTTTTCTAGGTCTAGCCACCCTTAAAAATAATAATTACAATTGTAATTGCAGCAAAATTGCTCATATATCATGATCTGACTCTTAAGATAAGGGTCATTCTTACATACTGCACTACCGACTGAAGCTTATGGTTCTGGAAAGTTCCCCCCTTGAAACTGGGTCTTACAACCAAAATGACCCCAGCCATCAAACATCTCCAAGAAACTGCACAGGAAACACTGGACCATGTTACAGCTGCCACTTCGACCAATCTGCAACTAAAACTTGGTCTACAGTTCTCATATGTGATCAGAGCTGCCAAAACAAGTAGAGGGAATGAAGTTGCTCTACACTTCACACTCCAGCTAAAACATTCACTGAGAAATCCCGCTGATGTCTGTTACACTGTAAGTATATCCGTGAACTGTGGTATGAATCATCTGGATTTTCCCAAAAGGCCATGTGGATTTGTTTATGACGTTACACCCATAATTATGCAAATAGTTGGGTAACCACCTGTCATCCATCGGCGGATCATGGCAGCGAGCATATGCCGGTGCTAAGCTTCCATCTGATACACCAGAGACATGTCTTAGTGGTGGAAGCGACGCATTTTAATCACGACTTGCGCTGTGCTGCATATTTAACACTGTGACAAGAGTGGGGAGATTTGAACGCTACTGTAAGGGTTATTTGCGACCGCCTGCAACGTAGCCCGGAATAAGTGACTGATTCCCCGAAAATAAAAGTGAGATCAATTGAGATTTGTTGGTGCCTTTATATTCCAGACAGAAAAATCACACCCTAGCTTTCAATATTTTGTTAAACACTAATCTTTTCAAGAAGCATCTCTCTTGACTTCAGTGACTGACACCCGTTCTCCCA
Organism: Perca flavescens; assembly: GCF_004354835.1. Lineage (NCBI taxonomy): Eukaryota > Metazoa > Chordata > Actinopteri > Perciformes > Percidae > Perca > Perca flavescens. Next base: position 6,579,519 of record NC_041352.1, read on the forward strand.
TGTCATTCACCTGTACTTGCTCTAATATGCTTACATGATAAAAACATCTTTACCTCTCTCCTTCCTTACTCTTTATTTCAGTGTGAAGGATAGAATTGGGCACACAACAGCACTTAGCAATCCACACTCAGGACATGCTTGTTGTAATACTTTCACTACATTTAACAGTAGTTTATTGGTAAATGAATCACATTTGATGTTAAGTGTAAATGATAAATATCACTGGTCATTAAAAAAAAAACGTCTTATTGTTGTCCACTTTACTGCTGGGTTTGGCAATGTTTCAATCTCACTATCAAAACTCAAAGTATGGCTTATGGCAATGCAGTAATGTTTGCACCATTATCCTATTTTAGTCAAAAAGATCTGTTGTCACAGTGTGTCCAACAGCACAGCCCCCTCCTTCCACTAAGAGCAAGGGATTTCATATGTAAATGACTATGTGACAACATCTGGAAACTTCTAGGAACTTTCTCTGCAACTAAAAAGTCGAGAAACTACTTCTTCTAAGTAACTTGAGTTAATAAAACACAATTTGTCATGAGGAAATCATTGCTGCAGGTCAAGTTCTTATACAGTGGAAAAAAAACACACTTTCAAAGTAGCTTTCCCAAAACTCTGTTCGAAGTTTGAGTTTCCTCCTAACCAAACCACTCTGCTGACATAGACCATGCCAACAAAACTCACCAGCAGCTTTTAATATAGTCTGTATTCCTCTGTTACAAATGTGTTTCATTTATTTTGGCCATTGTCTGTAGGCTTCCTAGAAGGAGGTTGGGAATTCAGTAAAGAAACCACAGCTAGCAGCCAGACGGCCAGTCATAGTGCGTTTACTCTTAAATTAGATGGAAGATTCAATAATGGCATTTAATAGACTTTGCCCCCTCTCGGTAATGGCTGGTTCACGTCCAGTTCAGGGCTCTAATGACGTTCACCTCAGACAGCGGGGGTAATTAAAGTCCGGTATTATCCTACATGACAGGCTTAGAAATGACACACACACAAATACAGAAAGACAGGGAGTGAGAGTGAGATCCACAGAGACTGGGAAAAACTGAGAGGATAAACAGGAATTAAATGACACAAATTAAAGGATTAAAAAACAGATGCTTGGAGATCGTATAAATCTGAAAATTCACATCAAATCTCAATACTCGTTTTCTACCTCAGAATGAGTTTTTTTTTTTTTTTTTAAGAATGTTTTAATAAAGGTTTGATTTTTGTGTATCTGTGTGTGTAGGCACAAAGTTAGACAAGACACTTTTAATTAAAAACCTTGGTAAATTTCCCAGAATACCTCAAGGCTCAGTTCTTTCTTGACAGTTATCTGGGTCTTTTGAAACCATGACTACATCCTTCTTCCTTTATGAAAGATGATTGTTTTCAGATGATAACAGACTAAAATGTCCATTGTTAGGGACTAATATTTATTTGTATCATTTAAATCCATGCTTTTTCCAAACATATCACCAAATAACAGAATTAAATGCAGCTAAACTTGGGAATTTCTACAAGAGATGCAGCTTTACATCAAGTGTTAATAGATGTTATGGTCTAGAACAGAGATATTCAAAAAGGGGGTCCGGGACTCCCCAGGGGATACTCAGATTTACTGCAGGGGGGCCACCAAATTATAAATTTTTTGAAAGTTTTTTCTAAATTTTAACATGAATCTAACATATTATTAGCAAATATACAGTAAATCAGCCTATTTGTGAAAAACAGTGATGATAGGATTACTATACTAGAAGGTAGTCTAAGGACTAAGGAAGCCATCCACAGATCCAGTTAATACTAAGGATTCACAGTGCCACATGCATGGTTAATATTAAAACCTTATTTATAAAATCATGCCAACAATTCTTAATTGAATAAGTCAGTATGCTATGCACTAAAAATGTATGTATAAAGGCTTTAAGCCGCCCTACATGTTATTGTAGGCCCAGTTTAATATGCAACTCAATTTTATACAATATACAGTATGTAGTAGGGGGTCCCTGTTCCGTCTGTATTTCAGTTAGGGGTCCTTCGCTTAAAAAACGTTGAAGACCCATGGGCTAGAAGATGTCATTTAATGTTTAATTCATCAGAAACTAGATGAGGCAAATCTCTTTTCCAATTTTATCAGAACATCTCATTGTTCATGCTTTCCCTTGCAGATTACACAACCGACACAACAGATTTAGATAAGCGTGAGTGAGATATATAAAGGATTTACTTTGTGTGACTTTCTTTGCACTGCAGATCTATGATTACACATCAACTAATAATGTGTGGTTATTTACAATGCCACTGGCATTTGAACATTAACAAGAATAGCATATTCCAATTTAATGAGGTCTTCTATTTAATAAAATGCTGATCCATCACGGGTGCAAATCCCTACAGATTAACATATGATAAAAAAACAGAGATGTTATGGAGTGTGTGCTTGTTTGTGTGTATACTGTTTAGAAGGTCACAATATGAAGATTCTCTCCCCTCTCCGTTCTCCCTGACCAATTTTCCTCTATTTAATTTGTGATGGGATTATCCTGGCAGTCCGAAGGGTTTGGTTGGTCCCACGTTTAATAACCCGCGCAGCCAATTCAGACCGAGCCAGCCATCGATCCAGGCTGAACAGAGAGCGAGACCATTTGGGGGGGGGGCTAATAAAACGAGGCCCTAATCCAGCCCCTGTAGTGAGGGATTATGGACAGGGTGCAGGGTCATAGAGATGTACACACACCACAATTCACCACAGGGAGAGGGCAGACTCTCCGGGGGCTATCACCTCGTATTGCTTTGTCCTCTATTTATCTTTCACACCTACCTTGCTTGGAGGAGAAATATATTAGCTTGAATGAACCACTGTTGATAAAAGCATTGCTATACATACACAGCACTTGAGTCAATATTAAAGTCATTTAGTTTAGTATTAGATTGAAGAATTTGAAAATCTAAATGCCATAAGGTTACTCAACTCAATTCTGGACCTACAGTGTGAGCTCAGCTATTGAGTTTGAGTTTGTTTGAAATGGGAAGGAATACATTTTTAGTACAGGTGGTGGGCCTTGCTTTAATTACAACAGTATGTGCCCGACTGGCAAAAAGCCCTGACATATGCCATCATAAAAAAAAATATAGCCATATATGACATAAGAAGTTTTAGAACAATATACTAGAGTCATTATTGTGAAGTTCAGGATGTTCCACTGTTCATTCAAAAGGCATCACACAAAGCCAGACGCTATTTCAGTTTTTGCAGCAAATATTAGAAAAAACATCAAATAAGAATCAATTTTAATATATATAACAGTCCTTCCAAAAAAGATGCTGAGTTTTTTTGTGATTGTTGCAGGCAGAAATCCTTGATTATGAGGCACGTTTTCTTAAAAAAGGCGATGGAATATGCAAGATATTAATGCAATTTTATGCGATGAAATTGCGGGAACTTGCAAAAACTGCAGTTTGATGAAAAAGAGAAAAAAAAAGTGATTCCCCCAACACCCTGCTTTTCGATGATGTTCACATTGCGTAATTACGTCAGTTCATAACATTCCCATCGTAACAGGGGAAAATGGCTGCTCTTGTGTGAAGTAAACGCAACATTTTTCAACTTTCTGCTAAGATATATGTGACTTTTTTGCAACGAAAATGCGGGGATTATAAAATCATGCAAGCCCCGCATATTTTGCGCGGAAATCAGCAATTTATGCGGCGAAAGTGCGCCGTATTTGAAAAAATGCGGATTTTGGCTGATTATGCATTGAATTAGGCGATCGCATAATCACGTTTTTCTGGAGGGACTGATATAATAATTTTTATTTAATAATTTAAAAAATGAGGACACCAATGATAGCCAAGTCAGTGGTGTGTGTTGGTCCAATCAAGTGCAGGAATAGTTTGTGTTGTTGCAAGTGATAATCATCTATTGTCAACTTCAACATAAATACTGCTTGCTTTGATTATAACCAACAGCACGTGCCCTCTTTACTGGCAAAAAGAACCAGCATCAGCATTATGAAAATAAATTCATGAATAACTTGGGTTGACAAGAAAAAAGTTTCGTGAACTCTTTATACGGAGAAAATTTCAGTGGGAATGCAAATGTGTATTTAAGATGTTACAGATATGAAATGAAAGATTAATTAGTATTTGCATGGTCTATTTTTTGACCAAATATTTATTGAGACACTAATTTTAGTTGAAAGATTGAACACTCTCCAATTCTGTCCAGATTTGAAAACCCAAAGCAAATGTTACTGACAGCCCACCAATTGGCGTGTTGTTCCAATCAGGAGAGGAAAAGGTTAATGTTGTTGTCCACTTTAAATAACGTCTATCTCAAGCAAGTGACTTGTCAGACTATACATTATAGGAAATGCCATCATTTATCCCTGACAATATGCTGTTCCTCTTAATAAACATGGGCGTGTTTGAGGACACCCACTGCTGTTCGTTTTGAGCCCTTTGAGGTCTTGTTGATGCTTTTGTGTTGTCTGGGTGTATTTGTAGCTCTAGATGATCCCCATTGAGTTGATGGCAAGTGACATGCTTAACATACACCTTTAACTGCCTGGTGTTAGAAGTGAGGAAGTCACTGGGATGAATGCTACAATGTCACAGAAGAGTACTCTTTACCTTCCTAAGTATTATTGGCTGGTTGGTTGAGATTAATGTACAAAGACAACCTATTAATTTTCTGCAGTTTAAACAAGGTGTAAAAATGTCAAAAACCTTGCCCACAATAACACACCACTAAAAAAACTATACTTTTAACACAGTCATCTCTCTAGTTAGTCATAAACAACATTGACCTGCAGTACAGTCACATCTACCTCACTTCACTTTCCCACTTTTCCCTCAAGTGGCTCTAATAACGCAGCAAAATAAACTTCTAACTTAGTGGTGAAAGAGATGGGGGTCAGCTCTAATGTATTAGCTGTGTAAGTTTCCAATCACTGAAATGGCACAAAGTAAAAATAGAGGGTCCTTATTATACCTGGAGAGGAGGGAGTGGTCCTTCCTCCTGACTGGCTGCCAACTCAACGTAATGGAGCTAATGCTTCAGCATACTGATAAGGTTATATAGAGGACACGCTAAGGAGGGACTGTGTGTCTGTATGTGTCTTTTATGCTTGTTCTCTCCGATTTTCATTCTTATGATGACCAAATGACCTCACAGGCTTTAACTTGGGTATTAACATTGTTGTAAAGTGATGTATTCTTGCATTTCCAGAGGTGTTTCCACTTAATGCCAAGAGGATGGTTAAGAACTGGCTCCTGGTTAGCCAAAATGACTTTAAAGCTTAAGTGCGTAACTTTTGACATTAATGAACGTTCGTTACATTCAAGCCATTGCCAAATGAGTTGCTACAAAGCTAATCAAGACTATCAGCTCCACACAACTCTCTCTGGATTTCTCAGTATGGCTATGTTTAGAAGATTGTGGCGTCCGGCGTGAAGTGAAGATAATGACCTCTTCTGAAGAGTCAATCATGTTTTTTTAATCCTCCGTGTCCTTCTTGGCTACTAGCAACTGCGTGGAGGAGGGGTGGGGGTGGTGCGCTATCACAGAAGGCTTGTATCATGTGGACGCGCCAACAGTGTTGTTGTCATTCTTAGAATTCCTCATGGGGGGAGACAGAAACTACGCACTATAGCTTTTAAGCGACTTTGAGTCCATGAAAAGCGCTATATAAATTCAATTTATTATTATTATTATTAAATACAAGCACAGAGGAAATCAAACCAAGTACAGGGGAAACTAACATGTTTAACACTGTTTAAAAATACATTAGGTTTTAGAGTCATATCCTCGGGATTAAAGAACTTCTTTCTAGTCTCACCATTTTAGTCCTGACATTTAACAATCATACAAGGAGATATCCCCTGCAGAGGAGTAAGGTAATCTCTCCTCCACACAGAAAAACCTCTATGATTAAGAATTCACTGTTGTAGTTGATTCTTACTTTTATTTCACTGGAACACCATTTGCTCCAGTATCACTGATTTCATTGATCCCCGAAAGCAACAAGCTGAAGCCTGTTCAATTGAGAAGGCCAGAATGTCTAGGAGAATCAAGAAATCTTTAACCTAAAGGTCTCTGTGATTTGAAATGTTCAAGGTTGCAGCGGGTGTTTGTCTTCAGCTGTCAAATGAAAAACACCTACTATGACATCACTCGTTGGGGTGTGGCCACAAGTGCAACATACTTGGGAGTTTGACACAAAGGGCAGTGCAACAGCACTTTGTTTTCGTATGTGCCTCTGTGTGGTTTTACCCTTTGATCAAATTTATGAGAGGGTGGTTTAGGAAAAGAAGGTACACTAATACATTAAAACGTAGTCACGTCACAGATGCTATAATGTATCCAATGTTGGAATTTTCCTGTACAGTAAGATGTGGGTGAGAGGTTATGGAATAAATAAAGCAGGGTCTCCGCTAGTATTTAAATACAAATATGCGCATACAGTTAGAATGCAGGAACTATCAGCAGCAGGGATGAAAGCTGGCTGGTGGATGAACTGGGTATTTTCTCTTGGGGCCCTCTGGCCCTGCCGTATGCCGAGTCCATGCTTTCACATCGAACTGATTTAAATATAAATGCCAAGCAACCATGGCTTAATGAAATGTCTAAAAGCCGTTTTTTTTTTGGGCTACGTTGAATACTTCCAGCCTAAACAAGTTCAATGTCTGAATAAATTATGGCACTGAGCCATTTTAACTCTCTTCTCCAACCATGGACTACATATTGATGTCCCTTGTGTGCGGTGAAGGGGATTTCCACTGAATACACCCTGACCTTATTCATCCACGGGGGGACAAAAAAATCCATTTTTGGGGCGAGCAAGACGAGCGAGTTCTGGAGTGGTGGGAACCAGGACTGTGGAGAAAGAGATGAAACATGTAGAAGAGTGAGCCAAACGGGGTCAAGAACACCACTCAGAGTACTTCTGTGATGTGTTTAGCAAACTATGTAATGTCAGACTGAGACGAGACAAACTTTGAATAAACATCAACTGTTGGCCTTTACCAGGAATGTCCATTCGATAGATGAATGGATGGAAAAGCACTTTAAAGCAAAGGGGCAGTTATGAAAACAAAAACCCTATTTAACTTTAGAGCTAAGTGCCCAACTGTCTATATATTTTGTGTGTATGTGTGTGTGTGTGTGTGTGTGTGTGTGTGTGTGTGTGTGTGTGTGTGTGTGTGTGTGTGTGTGTGGCTGCGATGACTTTTTTGTTTGGACTTTCAAGTGCATCCTAATTAATTTTTACATTTTTGTGTGTGTGTGTGTGTTTTTTTTTTTTAAATCAAATCCTCTGTGAAAGATGTAAGCATATTGTAGCTTCTTCTGACACATAGTCAATGTCCGCCCCCCTCTTTCATTTTCACTGTACACCCAAACCTCAAAGACAGACTCAGTCAAAACACTTACACATTGGCAAACTGTATTAAAATGCTACATATCTTGGGAAAGACTGATAAAGTCTGTCATGTGTCTATATGTAATACAAAATCCAAACATATTTTGCTAGTTTGTCAACTTTGTATTTACCAGTGCACCACTCAGCTTGTTCATGCACACATGGACATGTTTGTAGAGATATCAAAACAAGCCTCTTTGTGCTCCATGCTATTTACAGGTTCTTCACAAAGCAGCCCCCTCTTGTAAACTGGCCTACAATTTCACTTGACTGGCCTCAGTATGAAAGAATCTTCACCTCTTCTAATGGTGATAGAACTCATGCATCTCTGTGCAGTCCGACACCACTGTCTCTGTGCCAGAACTATATATCGGGGTCAGCACTTCAAAATGAAAATGTTTCGGACGAAGCCTCTGCAGTAATAGCGATCTCTTCAATCTTCTTCTGCCTTACGTATTTTGCATGAAGTGTAAAGCAATCTATAACATTCTTAATTCCTTGTATGTCATTTTTGAATTTTTTTTTTATATTAAAGACGTTAAATAAGGACGTAAACATATACCCAGGAAGTTCTACTCACTTTGGAATCAGTCACCGACTTAATGAAAAACTTCATCTGTCAATCATATTAGATTTGGTGTTGGATACAATGTCCCATCATAGTCCCTGAGTCAAACACTACAGCAGGAAAGAGCTGTATTCCCACAGGGTTGCTAAGTCAACTGTCCTGTTTTCATTTGACGCAAGAAATACAGAAAGGCAGAGACTGAGGCTTTCCTGTCAGGAAATATACAATACAGACTATTTACTGGAGGGAAAGACGAGAAGATGTCAGACTTCCTGAAGTCCTCAGAGATGAGACCTCCAGCAGCAGACACCTAGACACTTCAACAACAATAACACGTGTGTGTGTGTGTGTGTGTGTGTGTGTGTGTGTGTGTGTGTGTGTGTGTGTGTGTGTGTGTGTGTGTGTGTGTGTGTGTGTGTGTGTGTGTGTGCGTGTGCGCAGCTCTCAGACGGTTTCCCCAGACAATGAAGATCTCAGAGAGGAGGGGAGGAGTGGAGTTCACTCCCCAAATCAAACCTGACTCATCTAGGTCGAGGCTCTACTCATGCTGAGACCCCAGAGAGCAACACAGCTAGTGTTTTTGTGTTTGCATGTGCGCACATACTGTATGAATGTGTGCAAACACATGCACATGAGTGTGTTTATGGCTTTCATGTGCACATGCATCCTCATCTCTCATTTATCTGGGCTGATGAACAATTACATCAATACACATTTGGGGTCAGGTGATCATGCTTGATCTCTGGGCCAGACAAGTTCCTCTTGCACAAAAAGGTTTGGAAACAAGTTCAGATTCACTCCTTGTTTAAATCCAGTGATTCTCAGGTTAAATGTACTGCTGTGTATGCATATTGATTTCTGTTCATGGTCTTTTGCAAAAGTAGCACAATAAATTCCTCTTAGTTTGTTACTTCATAATGCCTTATCCATTCCCCCAAAACAAAACAATGTAGTAAAAATTGTATAAAAAAACCCCGGGATCAGCAGCCCAATTACAACGGCCCAACTCTATCTCGACTTAGACCAGACTCATGGAAAACCCCCTCCACACCCAGGCCCCCAGGGAGTTGCTAATCAACAAAGCAAACAGCCCTCAGTCGGCCCAGAAACAGGTCGGCAGCAGCACCTTCCATGTAAACACCATTTTGTGTGTTTCTCCATTAAGGCCGGTCCGGATGTACAGGCTCCGCGAGAAAAGGGGCCATAAATCTCACTCAGCCTGATATGTGGCCAAGTCGCTCACGATTAAAAATGCAGCTCTGAAAATGTCATGAGCCAGCCAGGAGGGCGAGAAGCTAGAGGCACAGCCAAAGCTACCGGGCTTGACACGATTTAGGTATTCAGTTTGGTTGGCCAAACAAATTCAGACTTCTACAGTAAATATCCAAAACCTGACACTGATGAGATGAATAAATACTTCACCCGAACCTCTCCTTGCCCATGTCCGAGTGTGCCATTGTATTTAGAGTGGTTTCTGCACCCAAATAAAAATAAAATCGTCTGAGGGTAAATACTGAACACTTGAAAACTGAACACAACAGTCACAGCATGTTGCCCATCAGTAGCTACTGACTTGCTACACAACTGTGTATTGGCCTTAAACTGTAGTATGCTAACACTTGTTTCACACATGTACTACTACTAAGAAGAGTTTTGATCTGTGTGAGTGTGCATAGCATGCATTAAGATAGCACCCCACTGAGTTAGCATTGCACTCCTACCACATGGTCATATTCACAATGAACCATTTCCCAAAACAGGACTAAAATTGATAGAGCAGAACTGTCTTTCTTATGCCGCAGTCTTCTTCCTTGTCAAAGCCTGGTGCCTTCATTACCCACAATGCAACTTCGATAGCCGACAATTTGATTGGATATCCACGTGTGTTATGCTAGTAGCGGCTAATGTAGCCTCAAGCTCAGCTTCAAGCTCACCCACACATTTCTTTCTTTTTCAAACTTGTAGTCTTCAGCCCCAAACTAGGCCAACAAAAGTGACATCACTTCTAATGCGTTTAGAAGTGATATACTTTATACAACTTTTTTTGCAAATCAGTGGATTTATAATAATTTCAGTAATTATGAGAGGTTACTATTACAAAAAGTGATACGGAGACAAGATCATTACTGAGACAACTACCAGCTTATATTTCCCAGTGGGCAACCATGCAAAAAGAATTAGCTTTTTCTACGTCTAAACAAGCATAAATTGTCACAGATTTAATTGTCACAGCCAAAGTGTGTGAGCTGAAACTGGAGGCTGCTGAGTGAGTGAATGAATTTCAGTTTCTGGCAGGTCAGACGCAGCATCTGACGTATGGAGCTCATTTCACTGCAGCTTCCAGACAGCACGTACACAAAATCCATATCGCAAACATTTCAGCCACGACAACAACTTCTTCCTCTGCTCTGAACAAAAACATCCTCACTTTCAGCTGCTCTTTTCAGCAAAGATGACTAATGCAAACTTCCACCAGACTCCCCAACTTTTGCTGGAGCCTTTGATGATTTATTGGGAAAAAGAGAAAGTTATTTGGTGTGTGAGATGAGAGGAGTGCTGCGTGAGGAGTGATATGGGAACTGGTGTGAGGCCTGTGTTGTTCAATGGACGGAGACATTTCTGGTTAACACTGAGTACATATGCTAATCTTGAAACAGCTCACACACACACACACACACACACACACACACACACACACACACACACACACACACACACACACAATCTATTTCTGCTCAGATACACACACTTACACAGCATGTATGAAGTCAGAGTAATTTACATGCAACAAGTCAAAGCATATCAGAGAGGCGTTCTTTCCATACTGCAGAGCAGAGCAACAAAGGCAAAAACTGAAGAAAAGAACAGTTTTAGAAGCAGTGAATCCAGGATGCTAAGAAACAGATGGTATTGCGATGTGCAGACTGTTTTGGATATGCATTGCTCAGATCAGTCACGCAGTATTATGAAAACACATGAGGTTTTCATAGAAATTAGAGGCAGGGGATGATGAGACGGAAGCAGAGGTTTTGAAAATCTAACTTTTCCTTGGTATGTACAGCACCCTTGGAAGGAATAACAGCAATTGGGCAACAAGGTGGCATAGTGTGTAGGGAGACTTGTCCTTGCTCTCACTGATAATGCCGATAATGACAGTATGACACAAAATAATGCTCGTATAATGGGAGAAAGTGCCAGTTTGACAGAAATCACATGAGAGTCACAGGGTGGCTGAAAGCTGCTGCTGTTTCCGGTCGGCTCTCTGCAGTGGGCGGGGCTGCTGCTCAGTTCCCCCCGCAACTGACGTGCGTGCACACACACACACGCGCGCACACACACACACAAATTGAGGACAGCTATGCTCGTTATTATAAGTGCAATGATAAGTTAAAGTCCAATAAGTACTTTATCAAACCGTATGAATGTGTGTCCCAGTCTAGGCCAGGATAGGAAATCAACTAACAATGTAAAGATCAACAAGCCACTGACACATATGTTCAAATGTGATTCATTCAACAAACAAACAAATTATTATTTTTTTGTTTTAAATCCACCAGCCATTTTCATATTATACCAATATTTGCAGCATCCTGAGCCTTTTTGGTAAGGTTACTAGGAAAACTCAGCCCAGAGTTTTATTCTTCCTGAAACTAGTTTCCTTTTACTTACAAAAAAAATTGCAACTTCATTGCAACAAAAAGGCAAGAGACATCGCAACTTTTATTGCAATTTTTTTTACAAAAGCTCCTGTAAAATCAGGCATTTTGGGCCGCAACAATCTCAAAAAAAGGCTGCGAAATCCTGGAGGGGACTGATTACTACAGTCACTTTACGATGCTTTTTAAATCATACACCACTAGGCTGGATTTCACAGAGATATAGGTGGATTGTGTCATGGCAACAAAAAGAAATTGCTTCACATGTCAAAACAGGGGAAAAGGTTGATGGTCTGTCAGTGACAAGTTTCCAAAGTGAATTGGAGGCAGTGAAATGTCTCAACCAAGGTTCAAAGTTTCAATTGCTCACGGCAATGGCACAACTTGACCCAACAGTAAGGTGTACAGAATGATGAAATATGCAAGTAACTTTTCAGCAATTGCAACAGCACTTGAAGTCCTGATCATGTGCTGTAAAGCATGAACTTTTGTGTCAAAGTTTCTTCTTTTGCAGTTGTCTGGACACACACATAGCATTTCAAAAACGTTGAAGAATGTATAAGGCTCTCTCAAATTGTGCCGTCATGCTAAGATGGAAGTTTGCTAACTTTTTCATTTCTTGACACATTTACGTTCTTAACCCCTTTGGACTTTTTATTTATCTGAAACCGCCAACCAAAGCACCGCGGCCCAAGTTTGTCTCACCTTAAGTTTAGGTGTATCTGTCGCACCAGAGCAGGGATAGACCAGGGCTGTCTGACCCATGTTCAACCCTTCTTTTGTCAATTTAAATCAAGCCGTTCAACAAAGGGTTGTTCCCTGGTCAGATAAGACCTGGGTCACAACCCGGAAGTGATGACCTCATGTGTTGGAAATGGGCGAGGTGGTTCTTACTCATATTCAGTAAGCAGCTAATGTTGTCACATACTCCAGTCCAGCTGTAAACCATCCTGCGTACCTTGTGTGGTTTGGTTTGGGAAACAAAAAGCATTCTGAAATAAGTGTATAGAACTAGAAGAGTTGTTTGCTGACTGTAAACTAGTATTACTGTATACTTTCACAAACTTCAGCCCCACAGTTTATAGTAAAACTAATTTAAATCAAACATTTAAAATGTTACTGTTAAAAAAATACTTCCCGACAGGATACCCTTTAGAGCTGGGCAATATATCGATATTATATCGATATCGTGATATGAGACTAGACATCGTCTTAGATTTTGGATATCATAATATCGTAATATGACATAAGTGTTGTCTTTTCCTGGTTTTAAAGGCTGCATTACAGTAAAGGGATGTAATTTTCTGAACTTACCAGACTATGATTTGCTTTTACCCACTTAGTCATTATATCCACATTACTGATGATTATTTATCAGAAATCTCATTGTGTAAATATTTTTCTGAAAGCACCAATAGTCAACACTACAATATCGTTGCGGTACCGATATCGAGAAATTTGGTCAAAAATATCGTGACATTTGATTTTCTCCATATCGCCAAGCCCTAATACCCTTTCTTCACACAACACTTTCTAAAAGGAAGATCTAAAAACTGGTTTATCCCATTATCTACAGTACTAGAACTGCTGGTAAGATGGCAGCACTGATATTCGCTTTCAATGATCAAAGAACAAGGTAGGCAAGGTTTCAACTGGTGACTGAATCAAGGGCTATTCAGCGAGGTGTGAGCTTGCTGACAGCCCAACTTGAACCCAGTCTCCATTTGAAGCGTGGATCATGTCATCACCATGCCCTAAAATGAGGGGGACAATATTTGAGCTCGGAACCTCCTGATCTGCAGTCAAATGCTCTACTACTGAGCGACACTCCCTGACATCACTCCCAAGCCTCACTAGGGAGATACAGCTAGTTGGGGTTGGGTTTGATCTCTGCTACTTGACTAAATTCCACATGACAAAGACAATTTGAAGCAGCAGGCTTTAGGAAGTGGGCAGGAAATTCAACTCCTCTTGTCAACCTGCATCTGCTCTGCTAGAACCAGACGCTGAAAACTAAACCAGCTCCAGGGTGATTTCCATTTCCAAGTCCATGTATAGGGTTGAAAATGAAAGAGACATTCCTTATGGAGATTAATAAATTGCTATTACTGTTAATACAAATGTGATGCCATGACAAAAACTAAAATATGCAACTGATCTGAGAAAATGCAAGAAACACTTCGCACACACGATCTGACTATTAGGGAGTTTTCTGCACTGGTGGAGTTAGTAATGTTTTCTCTTCTCATTCACGTGTTTCTGCTGCTTCCTGTAGGAGAATGAAAGCATCTCAACACATATTAATAATGTATAGTTTTAAATATATGCCAAAAGGTAAGGAGCAGCTTTTTCGGCATATCCAGACATTCCAGACCCAGAAATTCAGTCCAATATACCAACATGTGGTTTCTCAACATTTGCATGGGTAGCATAAGGGAAGTCTGCAGAGTAGTCACTGCACATTGTCAAATTAATTTCCCTGTTATGTTCAAATGGCTGACAGAAACCATTCCATAAGGAAAAAACAATAAATCAAGCAAAGTATGCGAAAATGTTTTTGCTTTGATCAAAGCTGTGATTGTGAGCCAAAGTAAGTACTCTGAAAGTGATCATGGTTGCGGGAAGATGGTAATGTGGTAGGGGAGTGTTCTGGGATTTCCACAGAGCTTTGGAGTGCATTGTATCTTTTGGATCTGATGAGAAACAGAAAGGAGGAGAGTAGGGGGATGAGAGACATTCTGTAGCTGTGGCCAAGAGGATGCCTCTCTCTCTCTCTCTCTCTCTCTCTCTCTCTCTCTCTCTCTCTCTCTCTCTCTCTCTCTCTCTCTCTCTCTCTCTCTCTCTCTCTCTCTCTCTCTCTCTCTCTCTCTCTCTCTCTCTCTCTCTCTCTCTGCAACTGATGCACACACACACACTTTCTCTGTCTCTCTTATAAGCAAGCTAGGACCAGATTCATCATTGTTTTTGAATACTTCAGAAACATTCATTGTGCGCAGTGTGCAGCAAAAACAATCCTGTTTTGTGATTTGATCACACCCACGCAGTAAGATTACCAACTGATACCGGTGACTTGTTTCAATTTCTTGATCTCAATATTCTTGATATTTGTGAAATGATTCGTTGGTCATGCATCTATATCTACAAATTGACAACGTGAGTTTTCCTTCAAAAACACCTTTAATAATGAAAACAATTAGCATGTACTTTCTTGCATGCACACTACCATGCTCCCATGTTGTTTACATGTATGCATTTGCATGTCTGAATGAATCACTGTCAGGCTGCATTAAGTTGGTGTTACATGTTTTTCCAGCCACACATGTGCCTGCACATGCCTCTGAGTGCTTCTCTCACATGTGCTTTGAAGCAGACAAACTTCACAGGTGACCTCCCTGTTGAAGACAATGAAAAAGCTTGGTGCAGGAGCGAGAGAGGGTGGGGGCTAATGAAGAGGGTGGAGGAGTCGAGGGGGTTGTTTGCAGGTCCACTGGGACGAGGAGCCTGGAGACAAAGAGATGCTAAACACTCCCGTCCCTTTGAGGACTTATCGTGCCGAGACCAGGAGGCTTTGCCCTCGGCTAATTTGACCCTCTTTTGACATACACAATGTAAATGAACCACAGAGGCTGTCACAGATTAATGAGAGAGACAGAGAGGAAAGAGACAGATTTTAAGTTTAAAACATTTTGCTTTAGCATCGCTGTACATTTATAGTTAAGTCAAATCAGTGAAACATTTTTAATTTTCTTTTTTTTTTTCACCTGTTAGTGCTCTTTGTTTGAATGTTCTGCATTTTAATTTTTTGTAGAGGAATACTTTTCAGGTTCATCCCACGTATTATATATATCCCACACTGTATTTTTTTTTTTTTTTTTTTGTGATCAAATGTTTTTATTCAACACACATACACAACCAACAGTATGTTACAAGTAACAGAACATACATGTAACACCCCCCCCCTCCTTCCCACACATAATAATAAAAAAAAAATATATATATATAATATACATACAAACACATACACATATATACATATACACATATACATATACATATATATATATATATATATATATATATATATATATATACACACACATATATTTATATTATACATATACACACACACATATATATATATATATATATACATACACACACACACATAAATATATATATATATACACACACACACACACACACACACACACACATACATACACATACATTAAATAAAAACAAAAATTACATTAATGAGTTGAAATGAAAAGCTGTACACTTAAAACAATATCAACCCACCCTCCCCAGGACCCCGTGGGCTGGCAGCTGTAATCGCAGTCGGCCTTTTAACGTCTCTGCTATTAAAAGCCACGTATCTATATTCACCTGTCTAGCACCATTGATACGAGCGGTTGAAAGTTCCATATAAACTATGTCTAGAAAGGTCAGAAGCCATTGCTTAATGGTCAAAGTGTGTGGGAGCTTACAGCGCACCGCCACCATTTTCTTTGCAGCCGTGAGCCCGGCAAGGACTATCCTTTTCTGACATTTAGAAATCTGTAGTGAAGAGGTGTCATTCAGTAACAGAACTGGTATTGTCGCTAATACTGTCCCCGAGACAAATGTCGACAGTTCTGAGGCAACATTTTGCCAGAACCGTGCAACAGGGGGGCACTTCCAAAACATGTGAAGAAACGTGCCCATGGTCTTCAGTGAACACAATGTGCATGAAGCGTCACCAATCATTTTCATCAGGCACAGCTTACGAGGGGTCAAATAAGTCCTATGGACAAAATTATAGTGGATCTGCTGGTGGTCTGGATTTCTAGAAGCCAATTTGACATTATTCCATACCCTGCTCCAGTCGAAATCTGGCTCTAGCCCTGGGAAATCCCTCCTCCATACTCTGTCTAGTGGAAGTGTCTGGTGTGAGGCTTCCCTTATGTATTGATATAGAGTGGATACCATGCCCCGTGAGTCACTTTTAGCAATGAACAGCTCGTGAAGCGGGTGAACAGGCAGGGGGTGCTGCCACGGTACGCCATGTGCCTTAAGAGCTGCTGTTGTAGGTAAAAAAAGAAGGATGTGCCTGGTAGGTTAAAATCTTCCTTTAGGGCTAGAAAGGAGCA
Source organism: Perca flavescens (assembly GCF_004354835.1). Taxonomy (NCBI): domain Eukaryota; kingdom Metazoa; phylum Chordata; class Actinopteri; order Perciformes; family Percidae; genus Perca; species Perca flavescens. The sequence goes on from NC_041352.1 coordinate 6,596,284, forward strand.
CAGCCCGTTTAAATCAAAAACGTCCCCTAAAAGGTGAATGCCCCCCTTTTCCCATTGGGGGAAGGTGATTGGTCTACTCCCCATCAACAAACCGTTGTTATTAAAAATGGGTGAATAAAGATGCCATCTGCAGGAAGAGTTACAATACCTTTCCACCGAGCGCCAAACCTCAACAAGATGAGAAATGATCGGACCAAATCGTATTCGACACTGCCTAACAGACACGTTCGCAAATAGCACATCTGCCAAAGACCAAGGGTGCACCATCTTCTCTTCCATCGCTCGCCCGGAAACCACCGACCGGGGATCAAACCAGGTGACATGCGGTCGAAGGTTGAAAGCCCAGTAGAACCATTTAAAGTTGGGAACTGCTAAGCCCCCGCTCAATCTGTCACGCTGAGCAGTGGAAGTTTTCACACGTGGACATTTTCCTTTAAAATTAAATTTGGAAACCGCAGCTTGCAGCTTCTCCCAGTAACCAGAAGGGGGAGAGAGCGGGACCATGGAACCTACAAAATTTATCCTGGGCAATATATTCATTTTAACAAGGGAAATTCGAGCTTGTAGCGAATTAGGCAAACTCGCCCATCTTTCCAAGTCAGCCAGAGCCGCATTCAGCACGTCAGTATAATTGTGTTTAACAATGCAATTCAGAGAGGGGAATATATCAATACCTAGGTACCTAAACAAAGCCGATTTTGACCAATTAACTTTAAAACCTGAAAGCGCTCCAAACTCGTCCAATATTGTTAAAAGGTGAGGGGTAGAATGTAGAGGGTCTTCAAGGAAGACCAAGACATCATCAGCATAAAGTGCCAGATGATGTTGTGTGCTTTTAACAGTGATAGGTTTTATAACTGATGAAAGTCGAATCATCTGTGCCAAGGGTTCGAGTGAGAGCGCAAAGAGGCTTGGGCTTAAAGGACAACCCTGGCGAGAGGATGTTGTTTCACACACCTCCGGTAGAGCTAAATTAGCTGCTCTTTAAACTCAGCATTGGAGACAGAGAAACAGACAAGAGAGTAAATCAACGTGTTCATTAATGACACAAGGGACAACTAATGAAGACCTCAAGCTCTGATTTGGTTTATTAAATTATTGTTTACATTTTGTCACTTGGCAGCTGTAAGTGCAAGTGCTTTGTAATATTATTTGTGGCCACAAAGGGAGTAGCAACTCCATACTCTTTCTTGGTCCAAATTTAGATGACTCTGTCAACTCTGCAATTAAATTTCCTGCTAACACTTCCTGTCTCTGTCTCATCCACAAGATTATCACTCAAAGTGGTACCATTGTGAACAGGATTCATGGCAACACTATAAATATGTTAGCATTTACAAATTGGATAAACGAGCTGCACATTAAGAGTTATCTGAGGAATCAGAAGTGGACGACGATGCCATATGTCAGATAGTGACAGGCAGACACATATTTTACTAAATGTCCTTCTGCTGAGTGTCTGAGATAACACCAAAGTCAGTGCAAACAAACTCTGGCTCCCTTCCCATGCTCCCTGTCACGGGGTTATGGCCAGCCACCATATGAGTCTATTTCTGCATGTCAGAAAGTGTAAACGGCTTTGTTTCCCCAATCAAGACCTCACTGCTCCTGTGTTGCTTTAAGTGTGACACAAGTGACCTGCAGAACTGATCTCAGCCCAGCTCAGGAAGTAATAAAGCAGTCAACACACAAAAATACACACACAGAGACAGACACAGACACAGACACACACACACACACAACTCCACGTGATTTAGCTATGGCTTTATTGGGATCCTGGCAGAAGTAATAATAGGAGTAGTACTGGTCGCACATTCCCAGCGGTGCTGAGTAGAGACTTTTACCACTCCAAGCACTTCACACTTCATTACCAATACACTGTCTTTGCCATTTAACAGTACCAGCCGTTGCAATAATTAGCTATAATAAGCCCTGAAAGCTATTATGATAGTATGAGTGTTTTTATGACTAATATTCCCAGTGACTATGAACTGAACCCCCACTCCTTAGCAGTTTAAAGACCCACCCTGGGCACTCCCTCTCTCTCCCTCTACAAGCGTGAGTATGATTTATAGTTGACATAACTAATAGCCTCTCTCAACTCAGGTAGAGGAAGGCAATTCAGAGTCTCACGAGGGCTGGTGGATTTAAAAAGTGCTTTCAGCTTGCTAATGATGAGCTTGCTATCCCAACATCCTCACTGCTGAGTGTGTACTCTACTCTGGAGCTATAGTTTGAGAGGTGTGATGCACAGTTTGAGTGGTTTTGGACTGTTGTTGAAGAAGAGTTGAGTAGATCTATGAAGGGCCACCATGACATAAGCACTTCCATACTCACTCGTTGAAGTAATAATAATAATAGTGATAACATAAAGTAATAATTCAATCTACACAGCTCTATCAAGAAGGAAATATCTCTCCATTCCCGTTCTCCTGTTACAAACACTGGCAAAACATTGTGAGAAGAATATCGTAAATTCATCCCGATACGTCCATTAAAACAATAGTGATTTGATTACATATAGCCACGTACAACACAGGGGAATGCATCAGTGAAAATAAAACAAGTAACTGGGCTTTTTTTAATTTTGTTGAATCACAGCTAACTAAATATTCAGCTCTTGTTTGCTGAGAGGATAAGCCTGTCATGACGATGGATAGTGTCACAGCACTGCAGAGGAGGAAAGAGAAACCGAGAGTCCTAAAAAAAGGCTATGTCATCACCGCTTCCTGAAACCAAATATAAATGAGAGAAAGAAAAAGAAACAATGAGAAAAATTTAAGCTCACCAGTTGAGAAATTGTGGCCCGTTTCTTGGCAATTCCATTGCCTGTAATGATAAAACTCAGTGAGGAATGGAAGGTGTTTCTTCCATCTATTCTGCTCGGCAGTTTTGTTTTTGAATACACAAGCTCTACAGAGGTAGGTCGTAGGGAAGGGTCTTAAGTACTGTACTCCAATGCTAATTTTGTTCCTATATGTACCCTTTGTAGCCCACTAGCCCACAGTAAATGGACCACAAAGCTGGATTAGTAACCAGAAAAGGTTCACCTAAGGTCCTGCCTTATTATTTGATTTTTTTACTTTTTTTTAGAGGTTGCTTCCCAGAAACACTGTCACCACAAAGCTTCAAGAACCATGGGAGGGGCCCTTTGTCAGAATCCAGTTTTAAGACCTTTATTATTTTAGTTTTCATTGTGGTAACGTACTAACAGTATGGAACCAAACACTCGTTGGCAACCAATGCATTGGGTTTATGCCTAGTTATTTGTGCACATAATTTTAATGGCCATTAAGTGTAGCGCGACTCACATCTCCCTACGTTGGGCTCTGTGCGATAATTCAGTGATCCAATGCTGGACAGCTCCAGTTGAACAGGCAAACGAAGAAATCCATCACCAGCAGAAATGATTAATTAATGTTACATGTAATGGGCTCTGTGATATCATCAGGTCAGGTCAGGTCAGGTCAGGTTCATTTATTTGTACCCATAGGTAAATTAAATTCCAGAGAACAAGTTCAGGCTATTTCTCAAACATATAAACAACATACACCATACACACAGAACAAAAACACTAAAATCACACTAAGACAATTTTCCCATCTTATTGCTATTCATAAAATTAATCACTACTGGGACAAAGCTATTTTTATATTGTTTTGTTGTACACCGCAGTACTCTAAGCCGTCAATTAGACGGCAGATATTGGAACTCATAATACAACGGATGAAACTGGTCACTCAGGATTGAAATACCCATGCGCTGTACCTGCATATTATACAGCGAAGCTGGGTTCAATAGTGGTTCCCCAATCAACCTGCTGGACCATTTCACAATCTGGTTAATAGAGTTCCGGCTCTTTAAAGTCAAGTTCCCGTACCAAGACACCAGAGAAAAAGAGAGTACAGATTTAGAGCAGGCGCACATACATGGAGGCCCTGCGGCCCTTTGCTGCATGTCCTTCCCTCTCTCTCTACCCTTTATACATACATTCATACATATGTCCATACATGTGACAACACTGACACATATTTGCGTTTTTTATACTATACATTCTACTGCCAAATTAAACAGAACCACCCATCAAGTGTGTGGTTATGTTTGTATTTTTATGGTGAAATGTTATGTTTGTAATGAAGTAACCCTAATATCCAGTTCAGTATTTTTTAAATGTCAAAGTTAACTTATTATCGTGATGTTATATTACATACTGTACAATGAGGAATTTAAGTAGGGTACAAAACACTAGTACAGATGGACTGGAGTATGCCACAACGTTAGCGGTCTACTGAATATGAAGTGTAAAAATGTAGTCCTGGGCCTTGTCCCATGTACTTTGAATTAAGGCTAAAATAGTTATAAAAAAAAAAGTTTATAAAAACTTGAAAACTGAAAGGGAAAGGCAGTAGAAGGAGACAGACACAGCCTACGTGAGATGGGTTAACCATCAGACAGGACCAATCAGCAGATGCACACTGCCACCGTTATCAACTCTGTGATTCTTCAGATATCTAAGCCCTTAGATCGCACTGCATCACCTGCTCACTGCCGAGAGAGTAAGTGAGAGATTGAAGAGGTAGTTCTGTACCAGAGAGAATTAGAAAGAGAGGGCAGATGAGAATGATAAATATCAGTGCCTGCTATCAGACCTAGATGCATGTGGTTCCAAACCTTAACCTGGTAGTTTATCTATAATTGGCAATCACTGCCTTTGGAAGTCACCCAAACCCAATGGGAGAGCCCATGGTGGGGATAGCCGTCCACTTCCTAAGCCTTAAATCTGAGATGAAAAATAAATTCTAGAGGAATACTTAGATACACTATCTCAGACATTAGTTTTTGTGCTTAAGAAAAACTAATGTCTCAATTGAGCAGCTTCATCTTTTTAGAATGTTTGGTGAGGCAATCACGCAATAAGGCTAAGCTACATCACTACATCACTATTTACACTTAGTTTGTGTGTGGGTGTGTTGTCAGTGGCCACTGTGCCTCTCCTCTTCTGTAGTGACTTTTATATGGCCTTGGCTGGTGGCAGGGAGCCTCTTTAATGGCAGTCCACTAAGCCAAATTGATTAGATGAAGGCCCTCCTCTTCAAAAGGTGTCCACACTCTCCTACCCCCACGAGCAATCTCTCTAATGGCCTCCCAGCAACCCTGTCACCACAGAGCTTTAAGGACCAAATGGGCGGAGATTCAAGGACCACAGGACCAGGTCAGTGGAGGAATGGACAACTCATCACCACATTGGTCTTCTTTAGGGATAGAAGCACCAGAAAATGAGTTTTTCTTGGCTGGGGTTGAAATTTGTCAAAGTGGTCACGGTATACCTATCAAAATGACAAGAAATTTTTAGTTTGATCTGTTCATCGGGTCAATAATGGATCATTGCAGTATCATTGCAATCACTGTGATCTTCTGTTAAGTGTTTTAAAGCCACTCCACATCAATGTCAGAGTAGTTTTAACCTCTGTCAATAGCACTCAAGCTTCTCTCATTTTTCTTGATTGTGTATCCGGTGCAATTGCCTTTGAGCCTATAAAAACTAAATAACAATGGGAAGGAACAATCACATAAAAGTAGTAATCTATGAAAGTCAAGTTCAAGGAAGACAAACCAATCCCATGCCAAAAAAGTTATTTCTGTTGAATACCCCTTACACACGTATAAGTGTGTGTGTTCACAGTGATCCTTGGGAATGCCCTTCGGGCCATGAAGAAAAAAGCTTTATTATTTGTCACATACATTTGTACAGAACAATGTAGTGAAATTCAATCTCTGAATTTAACCCATCGTAAGCATTAGGAGCAGTGGACACATACACATACAGCGTCCAGGGAGCAACTTGTGGTTCAGTGTCTTGCTCAAGGACACTTTGACATGTGGTCGGGGGAGGCTGGGATCAAACTGCCAATCTTGCGATTGAGGGGGGGGACCCTGCCTTAGACACTAAGGGTGCTTTCACACCTGAGCTGTTTGGTCCGTTTTAACTGAACCCTGGAGCGTTTCGTTGGATAGTCAGGTTTGGTTGGGGTGGTGTAAAGGATCATTCCAACTCTGGTGCGGAAACAAACTCTGGTCCACTTAAAGGTGAGTACCCGATCCAACCCAAATGTATCGAGTGAACCAAAAAACAGGGCATTTACTAGCCCTCAATTTAAATTAATTTAACGTTACACACAATGTACAGAGTTATATATGATTAAAGGGATGATAACTTTAAAATCTATAACTTATTATGACTATACATCGCTTGTTGTCTGTGTAACACATCATAATATTTCTCTCTTATCAGGGCCTGCCCTCTCCTTCACATCTTGGTAGCTGTTCGCCTTCTTCTAACAAATTAGAAACACCAAAGCAAAACCAGAAAACCCAAGATCAAATACATTTGGTGTTGCTCCATTATTTCTGAGACCAGGAAGGTCAGACAGGCCATTACTAGTGGAGTTATTCACTGGGCAAAGCTGACCTCCAATATTGTACTTCGATTCATTTCAGCCATACAGAGGTATTAAAACAACAGGCATTTGTTGCATCATTGCTGTCATCCAGGCAGTAACATAGGCAGAAATTACAATTAGGTGGGCCGAGCCCATCCAAGACCAATCATACTAAATAGGTTCTGATACACATAGGCTGATGTGATGTAAAAATCTATGTTACCCTAAATAGGCAATTACAACTATACTTGCCTGAATGTACCACAGTTTAATCATACAAGCATATATGCTACATCAGTGGTTCCCTATCTTGGGGCCCCAGTGACGCTAAATAATAATGAAAAATAATGGTTCTGCTGCACTGCCAGCAAAGCATGGACGTTTGTGAAAGGACTGCAGGTAAATGTACGACGATGAAGCTGCTCCAAAAAAAACATCCAAAATACCAAAGCAAAGGCAAGAAAATGTAGTGATGACCACAATTCGATCTAAGGAGCCTGACTGCCAATCTCCCAGTAAAATCGCTTTATCTCATTAACTATCCCTTTGCTTAACATTAGCTGATTGTTGCACACCTCTCTATCTCCCTCGCCCCTTCATGGAGAAACAGCTGATCTCAATTCGAAGGGGCTTTATTGGCATAGAAAACAGATGTTTACATGGCCAAAACAATGTTGAAAATCGTAAAAAAAGAGAAGAAAACCAAATTTAAATTATTAGCTTAAAGTGTAAACAGAGCTGAGCAACATTGTAATCAAATAAATAAAGAAAATAGGTTAAGTGATGTACACATATAAGCTCATATATACAGATCACTTTCTCTCTCCCCTGTAGGCAGACACACACACACAGCTGACAGACGCAATGGCATAATCGATACCCCGGCACGGACATGCTCAGTAACCTTAAAAATGACACTTTAACCACATAAACCATGCACAAACAGGAACTGTGTGGCCTCATAAAATAGGCTACGGCTCATATTAATTGTTGGTCATTTAAAATAGGCCTACTTATTTAAATTTGCATTTCTGAGTGCATGGCCATAGGGGTACCTGTGTACTTTAGCATAGAGGGACTGATGTCTGCGTTGGAGAATCAAGTGCTGCTGATGTGGAAACGGCTGAATTAACAGCCACGTAGGAGGCTGGTTAAAGGGTTAAATCCTTTTTATAGTCTTTATAACGTTATACAATCTATGGCCGTTACGACATGGCACTTGTTGAGGAGAAACTGGCGCAGGAGTAGGTGTCTGGGTTGAAAAATATGCCTGAAACTGAGCTAAATTCTCTTCCTCCTGCTCCTCATAACGTCTTTTTGTGACAAACTTAGGGAAATTGTTTTTTTAAATCACTATTAATGGAAAGCAGGCCTTTGTTCCTCTGTCTGTGCACGTAACAATGCACTCTCTGTACAAGGGATAGACGAGGGGCTGCTCGTAATCTGGCATTTGCGATATGCACTGCCACTCAAAAAGTCATATGATATCATCATATGTTAATGAAGCCTTCTTATTGGGTAGGCCTGAGTGCCAAATGGGTAGGCCCAAGCCCACCTAGGCCCACTCACAGCTACTGTACCCAGCTGCACCCAGGTTCTTATGGCCATACTTGAGAGACAAGAAACAGTTTAAACATAGGGAAAATTTAACAAATGGCAACCTGATTGCCAGTAATATAAAGTCAACTCTGGGTCAAATCAAAGGATCCCTACAAAGCTACAAGAACCATCAACATCCAGTGTTAGTTTAAAGTTTCAGAAATTCTCTCTTACTTCTAAAAGAATTTGAATTAAGTGGTGTGTAGAGGCAAAGGCAGCCCCGGCGTCCGTATAATTATGGGAAAATTACATTCATTATTGTAATTTACATCTCATCGCCAATCCAATTATTAGCAGTTTGACCTGCACGGCACGTTAGCATGGAAATCTAAAATGGGCTCCCAAGACGGAGGCAAAGGAGGGGTGGAGGACAGAAAGAAAGTGAGTGAGAGAGTTTGGGACTTTGGGAGTTGTAGGAGGGGAAAAACAATCAATATGGCTCTAAAAGATGATGATTTTAAATAGCCATAATTCTCTGCCTCAGAGCACAGCTACCAAGGGCACTGCTGCAACACTTTGATGTCTGATATGCAATATTGCTGCCAGTAATTTGCTCATCTGCATCTCTGGAGGGACCATCACATGTCTGTCTTGTTCATTTGCCTCAGTGTGTGTTGCCAGTCAGTCTGTCTGTTTTGTCCAGCTGTTTCTCCATCTCTCAAAATTAGTATTCACTAAACACATAGACAACTTCTGAGGTACTTTTGGAGTGAAGTAGAGTTGAATTAGGAACTTGTAAGTGGAAGAGAGTCAGAGTCCATTATTCACAGTCTCCAAGGAACAACCGTATCCTGTAAACAATGCAATCTCACTTGTATCTCGTTGGTAATACAGCCCTACACTACCTAAACTACCACATAACAAAACATTGTATTGGCCTTACTTGCCTGACTGCCTGATCAGCTGTATGTCCAGCCCCCTGTCTCTTTCCTAACATCTTCTTCACTGTTATTATCTCTGAAAAATTGCTATAGACATACCCATCGCAGTGAGAGATGTAGTGTGTGGGAAGCAATCAGTTCTTCTGTTTTACTGCAATTTCTTCATTATATTTCTTGAATGTGAAATGTTCAATGTACAATTTACATGCAAGGGACAGGCTTAGATGTGTGTTTGTGTGGGTCTGTAGAACAGAGCTTCCATAAGCTCTCCATTGTGGTATCATGACATGCTTGCCACTATAAAAAAGTTCAAGTCGGAATGTGAGCTAAATATCAAGCAATTACTGAACTTTCATTTAATTACTTTATTAATGAAACACCCTAAATTCACCAATTTCCTAAAATGATCCCTACTCCCCCTTCACTATCAACTACCTTGGTATGAAGTCATATTCAAAGCTTTGGAGGGCGAAGGAGGATATCGATAAATGCACTCGCCACACTCCACCATGAACCCACATATGGCACATTGAACACTAATAGACGTTTACTAGCTCAGCTTAAGTTACCATAAATAATAAACCCAAACAATCAAGTGCTATAAAATAGATGGCTTCTCTAGCTGATTGATGCATGCATATAAGACACACAAAATAAATTCAGCAATGAAGGTTCTTTTTATTTGAGTTTGCTACACAATTTGTAATTTTAAACCCACCAATGTTAAAATGTAGTTATGGAAGGAGTTACAGGATTGAGCCAGGGATTCAAGGACACTTTAACAGGGCAGAGACTTTCAACACAGCGTTAAATGTAGTTTTTTCCAATGAAAGGATGGTGTTTTTAGTCCTCCATCTATCACAAATGAACAGTTTTAGAAGGTATTCTAGTGCACCATCTTTGTCTGTGCGAGTGACTAAAGGTGCCAAAATATCTCTCAGAAACCAAGTCAATGCTTCAAATGTACTGTAGGTTGTTTTGAAGCCAGTTGACAGTAGGTCAGATAGCTTCAAACTAATCTGCCTCTCACACTGCAACTGGCTGACTTTCATATTGATCCATTCTCTGGAACAATTTCCATAAATCTCCACAGTCTAACAGGCAGGTTGGGAGAATCTCATGTAAGGGCAGGGAAGTATGGTCTACTGTTTTCATGTGCGTGTGTGTGTGTGTGTGTGTGTGTGTGTGTGTGTGTGTGTGTGTGTGTGTGTGTGTGTGTGTGTGTGTGTGTGTGTGTGTGTGTGAGTCCATGCCTGTATATGTGAGTTCTGGTTTGAATGTCTTAGATGTTCTTTGAAGTTTAAGACAGCCCTGCATCAGCTCACTGGTTCCACTTCACGGGACGTGAATATGTGGAGACGAGCAACATCTAAGTCAATGACTTGTGTGCCATTTTTTGGCTGTGTGCCGTGTGAGTGTGTGCAAGTCCACCTTGCTCTGGCATGTGTGCTCTTGCTCATGCATGACTGAGTATCCAGCTGTGTCTCAATTCCTTCCGTTGTGTCGGTTCATACCTGTCCGTCTAAGTGAGTGCCAGTCCCTGGACGCACTACGCAGTCTTGACAGACACTCAACTGTACACAATACACCTGAAGCGTGTCAGGTAAAACAGACGTTGGCCAGTTTGTTGTAGAGTAGAAGTTTAATTTGTTACAAGCTCAGAAAAGTCCCATGACTCACAAACATGTATTTGTAACCTGTAATCCCTCTGTTTTTTATTCCACATTATGACGGCCTAGGAGATTCAAATAAGTATAATAACTTTACCTAGGGTTGGTCAAATTATAAAATTATAATTATGCTGTAATTTAGCTTCTCTGGTTTTCATACCATTAATGTTAATGTGTAAATATTTCAATAGTAACTGTTAGCTTTCGGATGTAAATGCTGCTCGACTTCAAGTATCTCAGTTGACGGAGGGGTCTCCGACTAATAATTAAAATCTTTGATTTTCAGTGGGCAGCCCTAATAGATTAGCTGCTCATTCTTTAAAAGAAAACATAGCACAGGCCTTTTTCTGCATGTTCGTGCATGTGAGAGCCTTGCATGTGGTATCAGACGGCGAGGGCCATGATGAAACGTTGGTATTTTAAAAAATAGGGGAACGGTCTGTGAGAGTTGTGCAGAGGCAATCACAGCCCACCGTTTTTTTTCAGTATTTGGAGTACAGCTCCTTTAATACAATATGTAATGATAGCTTTATTTTAAGGTTGCAATAATGAACTAGTAGTGTTGATGTAATTTCATAATAATATTTCCATTGAACTCACTGGATCGCAGAGCGGACGAGGTGACCTCGATCTCACTGTTGGCCTGGTAGGGCTGAAAGGCCGACGCTGAACTCATGTCACCGGTGAAGGGTTCGGGACTCTGCGTACCGGTGGAGCTGGCACTGGTACCGTCCCCTCCATTGTGAGGATCCTGCTCTTCATATACTGCTACCAGCTGGAGGGAAAGGGAAAAACACATGTTTTAAAATTAGTGTGTGTTTTGAGGGGATAAAAACAGACAGAAATGTTACCAGTACTTTTGCAGTAATTTTGAATGAATGTACTGTACAGTATATAAGTGTGTTTTTTAATTTCACATTCAGATCACTCAAGAAGTCTTGTAGCATATCTCTCTCTCTCTCTCTCTCTCTCTCTCTCTCTCTCTCTCTCTCTCTCTCATCTTGCAACATCTGCAGTCATGTTGTGCGGGGTGTTCCGGGTTGCCAGGTTTGGCTCCCACAGCGAGCAGCTGCTGCATTCCCACTTAGGTGATAGGTTGCCATGTTTCCCAGGCCAGACAGGGAGACCTTTCTACACCATCCCATAATTATCGGAGTTTAACACACAGCTCATCACTACCAGCGTTGGGAGTAACAGCGTTTAAGTATAACGGCGTTACTAACAGCGTTATTTTTTCAGTAACGGAGTAATCTAATTAATTACTTTTCCCATCGTTGCAACGCCGTTATCGTTACTGAGAATGTAAAGTGACACGTTACTACAATTTGGTTGAATGAAGCGCGAGGTGACATCAGCTGCCTGGAGAGAGCAGGGGTGGGGATGATGATGACCCCGTTGCATATGACTGCACGCTCTGACTACAACTAAACACAAGACAGCGATGAGCCAGGGAAATTCAAAGGTAGTGTCCTCGAACTGGAAGTACCGGCACTTCTCGCTCATTGAAATTAAAGACAAGAATGTTTATGTAACATGTACGCTATGCCCAGGAAAAAAAGACTTTATCCACGTCTGCCTCAAGCAGCTCGAATCTTATGAAGCACCTCACATCAACACATGCTAATACGACACTTGTTGCTGCTGCTAACCCAACCCCAAGCCCAAATGCAGCTAGCGTGAGCTCCAGCGAAGGAGACGGAGCCACTCTGTTAAAACAAGCAACGCTCGATTTTTCGGGTCAGCAACAGGTGACCAAGGCCGAGCGTAACACATCAATCAGTTAATATAAACATCTTTGACGTTAAAGATGGTATAGAACGTTATAGTCTTATAGAACATAACAAATAACGTCACAGTTACTTTGCTGAGTAACTAATTACTTTTACAATCTGGTAACTGAGTTACTAACTCAATTACTTTTTGGGAGAAGTAATTTGTAACTGTAACTAATTACTTTTTTAAAGTAAGATGACCAACACTGATCACCACAGCCAACGCGCCCACTTAACAAGAGAGCAAGAGAGAGACAGCAGCCTGGATTATGGTGTGAGAGAAACACAAGACTCTGTTTCGTCTTTCACCGGGATGAAGACAATTAAATCGGCCAATGCTGATTGACTACATACGAGTCAAGGCTCATATGTATGCTCCTGGACTGAGACATAAACATAGAGACAGACAGAGAGAGAGAGAGAGAGAGAGAGAGAGAGAGAGAGAGAGAGAGAGAATTGTAAAGCATAAAACCTGTAGCAGTGGAGTGCCAACTGGTTTCCATTGCCAGCACAACCTGTTACTAAACCTCTCACAAAAAGATGAACCTCTTATTCCATTCAGACAGAGCAATCATACAGCAGCAGCCTGATACACACCATGCTATACAGGACAATAGGATGTATATTACAGACTTGAGATGAGTTCCTTTTTATGTCTTTGTGCTACCTGCAAATCTATGTAATAGAAGGCCATGGACGTGGAGGGAGCAACCAACAAAGAGGCATTAGACGCCGTTGGGAGCAAACAGCTTTTGTGTACCCTGCATCGTATTTTTCTGGAGGTAAAAATAGCACAAGTGTTTTTCCTTGTATTTGCTGTTTTCATCACCCTTATGCAGGGGAATCTGCATATAAACAAGTTTAGAAGCCCCTGCTCTTCTTTTTTTTATTTAATTCATATGCAGAGGATGATGCCTAAATGTGTATGTGTTTGTGTATATGCGTCGGAATTTATGCCGTTCTGTGAATATGCCGATGTGGTTTACTCTCGCCGCAATTCACGGCAACATCTCTCACGCTGGCTTTGCACAATTAAAGCAGGCTGCATTTTTTTCCTTAAGATGTTTCCTCGCATCCCGATGGCGTCTCTGAGACATACTTTATTACTGAAGGCTTTACCCATTTCACTCTAATCACGTTCCATTCCGATCTTGAAATTACATTCCTCAGGTTGTAAGGGTTTGTCACAAATCTGCTCAGTGCACCAGAGAGGCAATCAGAGAGGAAAGAGATCTGGTGCTGTAGAATAAGAAGGCCTTCATATTAGAAATCAGGCAGTTTTGGGGGGTAATTTGCCGAAGATTTGCTTACTGTAACTGTGTAAATTCACGTGTTAAGGCATGAAACGACTGTACTTAAATTGGGAAATCTGCCTTATTTCCATATCTTATCATTTCATATCTGGTTTCTTTAGAAGATGGTAAAACTTATTTCAAGAAGTGGAGATTCTTTTGGATGAAAAGATGTTTTGACTGAAAATGTTTGTGATAATGATGAAAGGAACAGCTATGTGAAGATGCCGAGGCGGCTGTGAACACAGACTAGAGTGAAGGGTTGTCCCCAGAGTTATTTACACTGCCCGAGTGCATGTGTGAGCCAATGAATCATTACTGACAAAGTAATCAGGCCTCCCATTCATATGTTGCTGGGAGTATTTAGCAACCTGACAAGCCCTCTGCCTGCCAGCTGCCCATTTAGAGAAGTGGTGAATACTGTTGTTGGTGTCGCGGCAAACATGATTCATTTTAAATACATTCCAAATCCCTCTAATTAGGTCCACTTCGCTATGCCTTGCATCCTTTCACCAGACACTCCAGAGCACTCTATGGGTATCTGACATGTACAGCCAAATTCATCCACACACCCTCCATTTCACAATCAAATGGGTCTGCATTTATCCTGCATTCAATATTCATGGCCTCTTAATAGTGCTCATTCGTCCCCTAAAAGGTTTACATGACATGTATGTTCAATTAATCACCAATGGAAATTTTCAACAAAATAGTATGGTACAGTTTATGAAACACGTTAGGAAACTATTTTAAACTCATATCAGAGAGATGTGGGCGGCAGGCATAGCAATAGGTGTAGCCATACTTTAATCATTTCATATCAAGTCTTTAGCACAGATGCATATCATATTAGCACCAGTCAACCATGAGTATAATTTATAAACCAAATTTGAAAAGTTTCTTAGTTTTCGGATTCCAAAGTTTATGCTTATCTACCAGGTCCAGTTATGACAGTCTTATCATTTCCAGATGTGCCAGCATTGCTTGTAGCCATTTGTGCCGTGACCAAAACATACGAACAGGGATGGAAGATTCACACTCATAATCAAAACACATCTGCACAGTATCTTTGGAGAAGGTATGGGCTGCCAGATTTTGAGAAGTGTGCCATACTGTAAAGCATATTCCTCGCCTCTCTCCGAGCTCTCTCCATCGTCATCCTGTCCTCTGTCTGTGCCGTGGAGTAGGGGGCACTCTTGGCCAGAGGGAAAACTGACACAATTGTTGCTTTTGACGAGACAGAGCTCAAGCTGCAAGCAGCAAAAACCATTACACAAACGCTTTCCTTCCGTCTGGGGATTGGTCACAGTCACTTAAGAACCTTAGACGATTTCGTGTTTTGATTTTTTTATTCTCACACTTTCCCCCTGTGGCTGCTTTGGGTTGGGTTGTGTTCAAAAGTTTTTCAAAAGGAGGAAAAACTTTTTTTTTAGCACTGCAAAAAGTGAAATGGCATGGCTAACTGTCAAGTGGCATAACAGTTGAGGCTGAGGAGCCAGAGCGGAGGGAGAAGAGGGGAGTAAAAGAGAATAACAACATGGTACAAACTACAATAAAACACACAGTTATATCAAATCTAAAGGTAGGAAAAAAGGAATGAGAGGAGGAAAGCACATGACAGGATGTGAGTTGAAGAAATGTTACAGTTTCCAGTCTCAGGATAAACTCTGGAGCGATTTGAAAAACCTATTTAGCTCCTACCTGCTTCAGTTGAGAGAAGCGAGGAAAAAAGAACTGAGTTTTATTTCATGGGCCTCTCTCTCTCTCTTTCTCTTTCTCTCTCTCTCTCTCTCTCTCTCTCTCTCTAGCAGGGAGTTACAACACTGCTGCTGCCTTAAGCCCCTGGAGCAAGGCTGACACTCATCCACTCTTAGCCTGTTCCACTGACTGTCACAGCAGTTGCCAATCAACTGCTATCTACCTGGAAGCCTGAGGGCTGCTGGAGAGAGCACAGGATGGAGAGAGATGATGATGAAGGGGTGAGACGAGGCGGAGGAGAAGAAGCAAAAGGAAAAGAGAGAGAAAGTCAGATGAGGCCGGGCATTCTCAGCAGCCTAGGTAAAAGCTGTATTTGGATTCAGTATTTCCATATCTGTAACGGAGAGAGCAGGCAGATAGGGCACTGAAAAACAGAATCTCAGGGATGCCTTTCATGTCGGCCTCCTTTGATCTCCTTCCGGCTTTTGGCAACAAGGGTGGAGAAGAAGAAGAGATGGAGGGGAAGTAGCTGAGGAGGGGATGAAGAGCTGTTTTGACAACCTCTCTCCATCTCTTTTCTCTCCTTTCTAATCCCCCCGGTACAAAACAGACCCTCCAGGATTTCGCGATGTCGCGATCGCAACAATTCACGCAAATTCAACCAATCACCGTGAATTCGGTGCGATTCAAAATTTTGACCAATCACCGAAACTCTACCGCAATTTTTACCAATAACCCGAGTTTCCCGCGACTTCAACCAATCCCAGCAGTCCCCCGTGCCAGACTTTGTGTCAGTATATGACTCTGAGAGCCACTGACCAAGCAGGAGTGAGAATGGATTTACGTAACACACGTACGTCGCCAAATTCATTTCCTTGTTTCTGATATGAAGACGAGGCGTGTGTAGCAACATCAATGTACGCTGTAACTTTTTTTTCACTCTAAAGTCGCTGAAAGCTGCTGCTGTTTCCTGTCGGCTCTCTGCTGCGGGCGGGGCTGCTGCTCGGTTCCCCCCGCAACTGATGCGTGCACACACACACACACACACACACACACACACACACACACACACACACACACGGTGAATGCAGGAAAAACCGGAGACGAGATGTACACAATGACCTAAATTGAGGACAGCTATGCTCGTTATTATAAGTGCAATGATAAGTTAAAGTCCAATAAGTACTTTATCAAACCGTATGAATGTGTGTCCCAGTCCAGGATCTGAAATTAAATAACAATGTAAAGATCAAAAAGCCACTGACACATATGTTCAAATTTGATTCATTCAATAAATTATTATTTTTTTGTCTTAAATCCACCAGCCATTTTCTTATGCCAACATTTGCAGCATCCTGAGCCTTTCTGGTAAGGTTACTAGGAAAACTCAGCCCAGAGTAGTTTTATTCTCCCTGAAACTAGTTTCCTTTTTATTTTTAAAGAAGTATACCAAAAAAAAACTAGCAACTTCATTGCAACACAAATACAAAAAACATTGCAACTTTTACCGCATTTTTTTTTACAAAAGCTCCCACAAAATCAGGCATTTTGGGCCGCAACAATCTCAAAAAAAAGGCCGCGAAATCCTGGAGGGATACTGACAAAACAGCCATACACCAAGCCACAGACCAAAGACACAAGACAACAGAGGTTATTAGTAGTCACAGGGCAGCGCTGGCAGTGCCACCCGAGACATGTAATACCTGCCCCGCGACGCTCTGACGCTAATCCATATCTGCTACGACAGCCTTTTCACAGCCGAGTGGAAGGGAAGGCTGACATGAGTCAACCCACGGGAAACCTGTCCGCTCAATCCACACCTTCAATTAAGGAGCACATCCAAAGTCGCACCAGGCTACGTCCTGCTGTGAATATTTATGGCTGCACAAAAAGTCACCCCTTTCATATGTATTCATTTGTCACACTTTATTTCTTTTCCCTTCCAATCCAAAAGCTAGAATTCAGTGTGTTACGCAGTGATTATATCGAAACAATAGGCAGATAAGCTGACTTTCTTTCTTTTCTTCTTCTTTGTTCGTGGGAATGTGAAAGGCTCTGTGCAAATGTCTCTTATATTTGCTTTGAGATGAAAGAATGACATTTCGGTCAGCGTATTTATTGGTATAATGGAGGAGTTGTGTTAAGTTATGCACTGACTAACTGACTGAGGTAACTTTCACATATATCCTGCCTCTGCTAGAAAATGCAAACACACACATACCCTCACACACACACACACACACACACAAACAGTCCAGGTTTCACCTCCCCTTCCCTTCCCTATCATTTATCATGATTTTATTGCAAGGGCACCAGGGGCACAAAGTTATTACAGGGACAGTAGCGGTGGAAACTGTGAAAGCCACAACACCAGAAACTCCAAGAACTATGTTGAGTAATAGCCATGAGCTACTATTCGTCATCCACACACCGCCCTTCTATTCATCCATCTGTCCATCCATCCATACGTCCCCTTTGACACTCCCCATCTATCTGTCAGGGATCCTTAAAGCATCCATCAAAGAGTGAGATTTCTTTTAAACGTCTATCCGTATGCAAACAGACCTCAGTACAGCCCTGATATGACAACACATTCTCACTCCCATTGTGTAAAATATGGACGCTTGGCATTGTTATTGATGTTAAAAGTCTCCTTTAGCGATTTATCTAAACATGCTTGGTTTGGACTATTGGCGTCACTTTTGACGCAGTTTAGGTTTAGGAAAAGATCGTGGGTGGGCTTATAAAAGGTGTGTTGGGGACACGTGGGACAAGAACGGGACAGTTGGGTTTAGGAAAAGAAGAAAGCGACAGTTGGGTTTAGGAAAAGTGACACGCAGGACACAAACCCCGGTCTCCGGAGTGAAAGTCCTGTGTTGTTTGACCCATCCACCACCCGACCAACCTCCTTACGTGGAATTTCGGGTTTTCATACTACTCGCTGCCGTTGTCGCTCTTAAAGGTGCTCTAAGCAATGTCACGCGTGTTTTAGGCTATAACATTTTTTGTCACATACAGCAAACATCTCTTCACTATCCGCGAGCTGCCTGTCCCCTAAACACAGTGTAAAAAAAACGCGGTCTCTGTAGACAGCCCAGGGTCCACACACGCCAACAAAATCAAAGTGGTCCAACCTGGACCATACAAAACCTACACAAACCATGTTCCAGCGTTCAGATAATAACGGACAAGAAAGATTTGGGGTGGGGGTTGGGGGGTAACCCAACATCGCTTAGAGCACCTTTAATAATATTACGTCATCTTCAAGCGCCGCGGAGCTGCTGCTCTGCCCAGTGCGTTCTATACACACGCTGAAGTGTGCTTACTGCGTCGTATCTGACGCAGAGAGCCACTGACCACGCGTCATTTTACGAGCTGGGAGTAAGAACGGGTTGGATATGACACGCTCTATAACTGCAGCGACAGTACATGGTCTTTTCATATCCCTCGAAGAGAATATGACCTTTACTTGTAACTTTTTCATGACCTTAGGCAACATCACAACGGAGCAAGCTTCCTCCTCCAATACTGTAGAGTTATCACAGAGTTTTCAATATTTCATACTTTCCTCCCCGTCCATTATTTCTCACACGCCCGGAGTCGAGCAAACCAACAAAGTGCTTAGTCCTGTATTTTCCCTGCTCATTAAGACCATCAAATATTCAAAGAATAGGTCTCGAGCACTCTGGCCTGCCATCACTAGCATTCCAAATAACCCTCAAATGGCACCCCGCAGCGCCTCAGAAGCATATGCATATTTCAGGTGCTGTCACATGGGGTTGATGCAAGGGAAGAGCGCCCTGAAGGCTCGCTAAGGCAAGGCCTGAAATGATGACACACATGTAAAGAAAATGTAATGCGTAACGATGCTGCGACACATGGAATACATCCTCCCGTTTATAACTAGTGACGGTGTGCAAGGGCAGAGGAGGAGGGTGGTGCGGAGAGGGGAGGGGAGGGGGGAGGAGAGCAGATGTAGAGAAGATGACAGGCTTAAAGAAATATAATCCCCAAACAAGCAAACGCAAGTCCTGAGATTGGTTTACGCTGCTGTTCTCGCTAAAACATGAAGTCATCATTTCTTTCACTTTTTTAAGGCAAAGCAGCTCGTAAGATAGATTCACTGCTGGAAGAAGAAAACCCGAGGTGGGAGGGGTGTTAAAGAAAAGAATGGGCAAAGAGGCAGTGAGAAAATATACAGAGCAAGCAAAGTTTAACCAGATTAGAGACTCATCCCTTTCAAATCCACTCGGCCAAGTTCTCGTCCCTGCCTTTGAAGTTTTTCTCCTGTGTTTGGGGAAATGAATTCACACATATTAGGGCGCCCTGTGTAAGAGCTACCTACGCAGTGCTGACAGAAGGGAAAATTCCTACTACGCCCCCGCCGCGTTCTCCCGTGTATATTAATACCTTATAACCCTTGGTCATATGTACAATTCAACACTATTGAGCCCTGGGAAATAAATAAGACTTTTTTTTTTAAAGGCACACAAAAGACCTTCGCTGTCTGCAACTTAAGAGTCAAGGGAGAGAAGGGAGATGAGGGAGAGGAGGGAGAGGAGGGAGCAAGGGAGGGGAAAATTATGACACATTCAAGAAAGCAATTAGGGTGGGTGTCCATAAGAAAGCCGGGAAAATGATGATCATCTTATGACCTCGATGGGCTAAATTACCATCAATCACCTGACACTAATTAACACTGCACAGACATGAAATAATGCTGAACTTGTTCCATCAACACGTCTACATTTTTCAACGTAATCATAATAATTATCCTATTCCATTCTAGGTGTACAGAAATGTATTCATTTAATTTCAGTGTGTCTACTTTGAATTCACACCTTTCACAAATGTAGTCTAAGATATTCTTCAGTTGCTATACTTTTTTGTTGCTTTAAAGGACTTTTAGGTTGAATGCATAGAAAGCAAAGGCTGTATCCAGAATAGTTTGTGTCGTCTTACCATTTTTTTAAGATATCTTCTATTGATTTCCATACCTATATTCATTTTGCTGTCTAAACAGAGTTGCTGGGGGCACCTTGAGGTGTTGCACCCTCAAACTGGTCTTAAAGAAATCTAATCAATGCAATGAACCTGTCTGCTCCCCAGTCTTCATCCAGCCCAGCCCCACTACTCTGCACACCCAATCTAATAATGCCGTTCCTCCTCTGCCCTGATTCACATGCAAAACAACAACCAGACAGTCTGTCTAGGGGCCGCACTCGCAAATACACATGCATAGAGATGAGGATGTGAGGGCACCCACCCATCCATACACACCCAAACTGCAGATATACGCACACAAGCAGAAAAAGTCATAGTTTGTGTATTAGTATTCCTCTCCCAAAGCTGTATTAGAAAAACCCATATTCTAACAGTGCCTTTCAGAGGGAAATGTCCTTCAATCTTTCATTGGTTATGCACAAAGCCAGGAGAGTAATTAAAAACTCCACATCCAGGGACCTCGGCACAGAGAGAGAGAGAGGGCCAAAAGAAAAAAAGGGAAAACTTCAAACATTTCAGGCCTCCCTGGTGGAAAGAGATGGAGGGAATGAGGAGCAGAAAGTGGAGTGGAGCAGACAGAAAGGGAGGGTCGTATCCTTGACAAGGCCATACATCCTCTGTAGTCAAAGCAGATGGAAATCAGGTATTTCATACCTTTAACAAGACCAGACCCGATCACTAACCAGAAGAATATAAGCTTTAAGATTGTCGTCTCATAAACGCTGGCCCTAATTACCTAAGTATTATCCGTCTCAGGGTGTTGGTGAAAGGATCTAGAGAAAAGCCCTCTCTCTTTGATTCTCAAAAGAAGACACCAAGAGCTCACATCTAACACTGATATGTTAGAGAGCTGTGAATTGTAGCTGCACTGAAGATATCTGGACATAGACCTTATTACAGAGAAATATTAAGAGAGACAACTCAGAACACCACATTTGGCCTAGAAAGCCAAGGTACATCACTCATAGTTTTATTTTTTTCAATTGTGGATTTGTACTTTCATTTCATTGTGTGCTATGTTTGCCTGTTTTTGGTTAAGAAGGCTTTCTATCATATGCTAAGTGTGATATCACTTTCAGGATCAAGAATATTCTTCAATGTCATAACAGATTCAAATAGAAATCTCAACCCATAGGCAAAGTACAGATCAAAATGCAATTCTAATTTGACACAAGGGACTAAGACTGACTTTCTGGCTTAGAGGTGCATATCCGGTTGCCAAATTAGGGTGTTGGTCCCCCTCCTGGGTGGCCTTTGCCCTGTCACCTATGACGGCCCTCGGTGAGCTGCCTGATAGCCCGGGGCCATGGACCAACAACAGAGGCTGTATGTGTGCAAAGACTACTTTATATACAAAGAGAAGCACTTTCAACTTGTAAAATAGAATTCAAAACAAATACTTAAATGTGCTTGACGACTGAAAGCAACACCTTACATGGAATACATTAATAATTCATGCTGTGCATTCAACTCTAATTTAATGAATGTAATTTAAGAAAACATTCTAGTATAAACAAGCAAGAAGAAATTGTTTTTTACAAGCAGGACAAATCTAACATATGATAACTTTATCACATTACAGAAGCAGCAAGGGATGTTGATTATCTTCAATCAGAAATTAAGACAGCGGGTGTGTTAAAATGTGTTCTGGACTGAGAGGCTACAACATGTATTGTTTGCATCAGATAATACCAGGAGCTAGATTATCTCCCGTTCCTAGTTTAAGGGGCACTGCCCCATTTTACACGTGAAGATCCGTTAACTCATCATGAGGAGTACTACTCAGCTAGTGAAAAGAGTTATATGAGGTCTTACTTGGCTCTGAGATATATATATATATATATATATATATATATATATATATATATATATATATATATATATATAGATGTGGGCATCAGGCAGGACAGGTCTAATGAAAGATGGTATCAAGTTGCATTATGGGAAATGTTGGAAATGGAAGTGCTACATTAATTGATGAAATACCTCTTTAACTCTACAAATCTTCAAATAAAAATGAAAGTAAAAAGTTTTAATGACCAAAAAGAATTCTTGAGTATATATATGTTTTTGGTATCACCACCTAACCGAAAAAAACAAATCAATCTTATGTTATGGTTATGTTGCTGTTCTTCAAAAATGAAGCATAAAAAAAATAAACACACATACACTTTTCATAGAGCACAAAGAGGGCAGCTGGACAATGTACAAGTGGAGCCTAAGACCTACTTCTCTTCCAGGCACTTGGACACCTGCGTGCCCACACACACACACACACACACACACACACACACACACACACACACACACACACACACACACACACACACACACACACACACACACACACACACACACACACACACACAGCCTGGTTACCATATCCCTACTTGTCGTTTAGCTGAGCAGCTGCCAGTGTTAGGCCACTAAGCCAGTCAGCTTGTTAATCAGCCTGTGAGGTGCTCAGCAATACTGCTAATCAGCTGGCCAACCAGCTAGACAGAAATAAGTCAACTAATCCCAAGCTACGGAGTCATTCAGCTAGTTAGCAAGCCAGGCAACCAGTTAGTCAACCTATCAGTCGATGTATTGGCTACGCCAGCTACCAGTTTCACACAAAGTGCTCAGCCAGCCAGCCAGCCAGCCAGCAAGTTATTAAGCCAACTAGTGCTATCTAGGCAGCCAGCAAGGAGATGACCAAGTGGACATAAACACCCCACTGTTGGCACTGAACTAAGCAGAGGCAAAACTAACACCCACAACACACACACACACACACACACACACACAAAAAAACACAACTAGCCAGTGGGGACAGCACTGTCATTATCTGCCATCTGCAGGCCTGGGTGGCTTTAGCCTGGAGGGAGAGGAAACGAAGAAGAGGGAAGACAAGCAGGGAGAGAGCATGCCTGTCCTTGTGTGTGTATGTGTAGTTTGGGGAAGGGGGGGGACCAATGTGAGAAATGGCACGCTCTCCCTCACACACCGAAATGCACGAAAAAGACAACAAAGAAATGGCTTTGTGCCCACACTGGGAACATACTGGTTTTGCTTTGAGAGAGAGAAGTAGACAAGAGGAAAGCAATTACAGCAGTGTGCTCAAAAAGGACAACCTGACAGACAAAACACCATTACAAGTGTGTGTGTGTGTGTGTGTGTGTGTGTGTGGATGCTTCGCACGTAGCACATAACTCTTTAGATAGATGTTGGTGTTAATAACACAAACTCCAGTTTAACTTCATGTGTTACGTATTCACTGAAGAGGCCTACTTTAATACTTTTAAGGTGTGAGGGGTTCTGCTATGTGCAAAAACTTTAAGCCTGGGGAATTAAGGCATGCACAAGGCAGGATGAAGAGTCTGACGATTGTAACGCTAGCAAGAAAACTCTGCATTGAAGCTTCAGACTGAATAACAAGGACACAGGCTACTGAGATATTGAGTGTGTTTTTCTGCTGCTTCTTCCTCTCCATGCTGTTTCTGTGGCTGCCGTGGGCTGAAGCCAAGCGCATCAATTCACAGAGCTCAGCACCTCTATGGCACTAAGGGCCTGGCTGTGAAGAAGTGTGTGTGTGTGTGTGTTATGGTGTGGTGCAGTCAGATTTGTGTAGAAAGAGACTTGCACCCTGGAGTCTAAAAAAAAAAAAAGTCAGTTATACTACCATAGCTGCAGTGAGTGAGGGCTGGTGAGAGTGGTGTTCCTGCAGTTGGTCTTTTTTGTCTATTTGTGTGTGTCAGAGGTGACTTCTCAGTCTGGCTCTTTTCAAAGTCAGAGACAAACAGGTCAGCACACTATTTGTCAAAAAAAAGCATACTACTACTGACAGCTTTCGGCTGTTAAATAAATACTGTCAGACAAAACATTGACAGCTAAGAATAAAATCTACTCAAATCTCAATGTATCAGTGTTTGCTACAAAAAAAAAACTGCACGCTGTCTCACAAATGACAAAACTAGTCATTCAAGCATCAGACATAGCCTTGAATCTAACATTCCTAAGAGTGTGTGGGTTTCAATTTCTTAGCCCTTCATCCCAAAAGTGAAACATTTCTGTAAGTCCCTCATTCCTCTCGGTTCTGTCTCCAAACACCCTTTTGAAATAGAGGTCCAACTCTCAGTGACCCTCTCTGTTCTTTCCAACTGGAGGTTGGTGTCTTAGCAAGGCAGCTTGTGCCCTCTAGTGCATGTCACACTCCAAGTACCTTGCAAGTAATTGTACTCTCTCCTGATATCCTACCACTTCTACATGCTCTGGCAATAGAACAAAGGAAGTGGATGTCAAGGTACATTAAATGTAAATCTGGTTTCACGCCTACGGGGCCATTCAAATTTCTCTCAAAGTGCAGTTTTTCCACATCCACAGTATGTCTCTCAAAAGATATCAAAAACATATATCGGGGCAGGCCAATTGTCTGTGTTGATCTGTATTTTTAGTTTCACCGGATGAGCCCTTTGGCTAAAGAACAATACTTTCATGACTGGATAGCTACGAGTAAACTCTAAGAGCAAACGCATTTGTACACTTAGTGTGAGAGAAGGTACATGGGGACACAGTGCGCCCCACCCTGTGCATAATAGGAGGTTACAAGACGATGTGGGGGTGTATGTCTGGGGAGTGCTGCTGAACTCCCGTAACCTCAATTATTCAGCATTAGGCCCTGCTATTGATTTCCTGTTGGATCGACTTACTGAGTCCCGAGCGGTGGGACAGTGACATGCTATAGCCTTCCCTGGGAGGGATCTTTAAGAATGGATGGATGGATGGGAGTCTGTTAGGAGGGAGAGACAGAAGAGATACAGATCCATGGGAGAGGAGGGTGTAATTAAAGATATCCCTTATCAAGGGTGTGATAGATGAAGATGTCACTAGTTCGTGCCTAGTTAGGCAAGGAAACTGGTTACTTTGGCAAGACAACCTTGGAGAGGGAGGGTGATGTTGGGTTGAGGGCAGAGGATTCCCATGACTGGGGCTCCTACTGAGGGAGGAACAATATTTATGTTAGAAAGGAAAACTCTATGGCTGTCAGATATGCGGGGGGAGACTAATTGGTTGAGGATATGGGGTATTATTACTGATGTTAAGGTTTTGGGGGAGTTGGGACATGTTCTCAAGCGTCCATCAGTGCCCAAGCTGACCTCAGTGAAAACAAATAACATAGCCATGCCAGGGAAAGTCAGCCTCGATAATTCTCACACTGACCAGGACCATCAGCTGTGAAAACAAGTGACAACACTGCTGACAACAAGAAAACAACACAGCTTTTACATTAATGCAAGAGGAATATCTTGCTTTCTCTTTTACTAGCTAGGTGTAAATCTGGTCATATGTAGGTCAGTCTTCTTCTGTACCTGGCTCCATGGTCAGCCATGGGTCAGGTTCCAGATAGAACAGATGGCAAGAGTTGCCTTTCTGCAGTTTCTCCTTGGCCCAACCTTGAGAAGCTGTGCTGGGCTGAGCAGAGCACTGATCTGCCCTGAGCTGGTTTGGAGGTTGAAGACCGGCGGGGCCAAATCTGAGGCCCACCACCTGACTGAGAGTACGCTGATTTGAGGAGGCTGGGGTAGATGTGGGGTTTTGAGGTGTTGGGAAAGGTGAAAGAGTGCTGGAGTGAAGCTATATCTTCAGACTGAATTTTATTAATTTAAGTTTATTTGAATAGGGACAAGTATGTTACATAAACTCGTGTTACATACTACAAATCTACGAATCTAGTGTTGAATTTCAAAATCTCACTTGTCTTCTCTTCTGTTGTAAGAAACTGTAAAAATTGCACTTGTTTCCAAAGAAAACTAGCTGATAATTAGAGAATGTTACTGAATCGGGAGAAGAAAACATTGATGCTATTACAATACTAGTGGAGTGACGTTTCTTCTTTGAGATGAACCTGACTATTTTAGGAAGCGTAAATGGCTAACTCTAACAGTTTCGTAGGGGGGTAACGTAAGATGTTGCTTCTGTATCAAATTTATTTTCTTTAACTTTCTTAAAAAGCTGTGCCTTTATATATAAACATCTACTTTTCACTGATTAAAGACACTCAGAGCTATTGCACACAAATACTGTGGTATTTCTGTATTCTGCCACAGTACAATGTAATGGTCTGAAGTTGATCACAAGTTGGAATCAACTTCAAAGTGTTGTTGAAAAATTCAACTGGTAGTCTAGTTTGTATGACGAGGAGAGTTTGGAACACTTAAACTAAGCCCCTCTAATTGTTGTATGTACAGTGTATGTCTGCTTCTCCTGTGTTGCTGTTTGTGTTGTGTATTGAATGTTGTAAGAAGCATCAGACTTTATTGTATTTTTATACTTATTTATTATATATAAGTATTACATAACTACTGCATTGCAGAGTTACAGTGTGTATTTTTATCAGCAAATAAAATCACATTTCAAAAGTGCATTAAAGAAAGAATGATCTCACTACACTGACATGTTTTGGACCTTGTTTTAAGATAAACAATATTGATTTTGTGACCAAACTTGATTTTTTTGAACATGCATAGCTTCTAAATCAAGTTTGGTCAGGGAGGTTGGTTGGAGTAGTGTGAGGTAATGGTAGGTTATGGGTGAACGGGGCGAGGCTGGCCGGGGTCTTGGCACTGAGTAGCTGAGAGTTAGCTGTCGGCGATGCCGCTCCACCTCCTAATCAACACTTAATTGGCAGCGTTGATGACAAGTCCAGGCCGTAGGGCAGACCACAGAGACTGTTTACTGCTCTCTCCTCTTTGCTCTGCAAATGAAGGCAGTGCGCTAACAAGATGTCTGTCTATCTACCTGAGCGTGTCTACGGTATGAGACTGTACAGTTGATGTTCAGTGATTGGAGGCCTGTTTTGACCTGGGTTCATACCTGTCAACATCCGCTTTGCAGTTACTGTAACGGTTCTCATATTTTGGCAACACAGATCTGTCATAATTCATTGGGGCTTTACTGTATTTGTCAGTCAACTGCACAGATGAAAAGGCAACATAATTACAAGAAGTTGCCCAAATCATCCAAATATGATAAGTAGGGTCATCGTGGATACTACCTGTCAAGACTTGGCCCTGAGTTTGAGACATATCAAATAGTTGCGAGCGTAGCAGCCTGGAGGCAAAATTCATTCTGATCCACAACACATAACCCGAATACAGAAAAAAAAAAAAAAAAACATTCAACTGTTCTCGCCCCGGCCTCAGAGGGTTATACAAAACACCAAAGAGATTTTCAGCCGTGAAATGAAGAGGGAGATAAAGAGAGCTAGATGGAAAGGCAAAATAAAGACCTGCACTTCACAAGATGGCAGAGAGCTCTGTGCTGGCTCACACAAGGTGGCATGAATGTAAATCAGCTGGTGGATCATGCTGTCAGCCACAGTCAGGGGTAGAGAGGAGAGGCGCTGCACCTCTCTCCAGTCCACAACAAGCATATTCTCCACTTTTGTCTGTCCACACTTCATATTCTTTTCTATCTCTTCGTGCACTTTTCATTTACTTCATTTCACATTTAGTTTTTGCTTTCTTTCTGACTGCTTTGTTATCTCTGCCTGTGCCTGTTTTTTTCTTTCTTTCATTTTCTTTTTCAAAACTCAACCTTCACCAAAGCCCTCCTTCACATTATCATCTCAATATCTCTTTGCAAAAATAATGTATATCAATTGGCCAGTCTGCAAAGGGGTTGACCTTCTTCTATTTTTTACAGTTCATGTGAAGTGCCAATAAACTGACATAAGACTGCCAGTGGCTGACTAGGAGCTAGTAAGTGAGTGAGTGAGCGTTTGTCATTCTATAGTGACATTTTAAGTGAGGGCATTCTTTGTTAAGGTTTTCAGAACTTGAATTAAAGATTAGAAGGTGGGTTTGGGATGGGGCCTGAATTACTTAGCAATTGTGTTTAGGGTTATAGTTATCATCAGGGAATAGTGGAAAGTCTAGCCTGACCTAGCACCTCTCGATTGTAAGGGCTGGTTAATGCTGTCTTCGAGCACAATTTCTGCAACAGTGGTCAAATACATTGAGCCGACTACAAACCTCAACATCTCTGGTTCGTGTGGTCAAGGACCTTTTCCGATGTCATTCCCCTTCTCTCTCCTTCTCCCCTAATTGTCTGTCATTTGGCTATCTAATAAAAGGTATAAAATACCCTAATAGATATTAAATAAAGACATTTATAGGAAAAGGAATGAAAAAAAAGACATGTAGAAAGAGCTTGACGCAGAAAGATAGATGATCATCCACGCTCCATCCCTCCACAAGACAGAGGCGAGTGTTTCTGGCCAGAGCAACGCTCACCTGCTCTGTACCACCACCATGCCAACACCAGCTGGAGATCCAGTTTCCCCTCTGTTGTACACAGCTGCAAATCCCCTCAGCCATTCTCAAAGGCTCCTTTGGAAAGTGGGGCACGCGCTAGGAGCCAAAATGTCAGCTCTTCTAGCAGGTGGACAGCTGATCTGCCAGGCGGGTATAAGGTAGCAGTGTCTTGAGGTGCCATGAAAAGCCTCCCAAGAGCATAATCTCCCCCTTCAGAAGATGTGTAAGCTGCAGCTTTCTAGGAGCAGAATCAGCAGATTTCTCAGCAGGAAAACAGCAGCCTCTGACACCCAGTGACACTTCTTAGGAAAGAGATTCCTGACAAATTCTAAGTGCATGTAAAACCTGTCCATACTTTGCTAAAGCTACAGAGAACATGACTTCTGGGAAAGAAATCTTTTGACAACATTAAAGGAAAGCTGTTAACCAGACACTGGCAAGGCCAAAGTTAGCTTTTTCTCAGTTTTTCGTGCTGGTATTTCAAATGCTGAGCTCTTGACAAGAGCACTCCAAATCACGTTTCTTCAGAGTGAGGTTGGTTGGAGGAGTCATTGAAGAGGCACTGTAATAGGTTGCTCTTTAGTTGTGCTTCAGTCACGTTTTGACACTGAGGTCTTTGTCAGAGAAGTTTTTATTTCAGCTCCAGCTGTGGACTACGCACAGAGATAAGAGTTAAGAGTATAGGATAATGTGCTATTTGGAAGATCTAATTGGCAATCACTGCCAAGAGGTTTTCCATAATGCTGACTTCTCACAGACATCTAACAACATCTCCATAATGTCATCTAATGCAGGCTCTTTAAACTGCATTACAGCATTGGCCCTGTATCTAAAGAGGTCATGTGTAAAGAGAAGCACTGGAGATCTTTCTTTTAAAGTAAGAGCCAGCCGATACAAGCAGAGGTGGCCAAATGTGAGATTTCCATGAGCTGTGTCGCCCTGTTTCCACCCCTAACTCATGTTTTATAGAATACTTTATGAATTAATTGTGTGCCTAGGGAAGGGGGTGATGATGAAGACCATGGATGAGTGAAATGCCGATGGCACAGGAGAGAAGTTTTCCTTTACATAGAGTGAGCTGTGTGTGGGTGAAGAGTACAGACGTCTAACTGTCCTTGGAAAATCTCATTAACAGCTAACTGTAAATCCGTACAAGCTTTCATGATAAAAAAAAA
The DNA here is from genome assembly GCF_004354835.1 of Perca flavescens. Taxonomy (NCBI): domain Eukaryota; kingdom Metazoa; phylum Chordata; class Actinopteri; order Perciformes; family Percidae; genus Perca; species Perca flavescens. The sequence continues at coordinate 6,626,112 of NC_041352.1, forward strand.
GGCATATTCTGGCTAAGTTCATGTTACAGTTAAAATGCATTTTTAATGTAAAGAATGAATGATTCAGAGTAGGGATTCAAGCCATTGACTTTATAAGGAAGTTAAAAGAAGATAACTGAAGCAGGCAAAACACATAAAACGTGTGTGTCTGTGTGATACATGATGTGTGTGTGTGTGCGCATGTGTGTCTTTTCTCCAGGGCCACCTAATGGGAGAACATAAGCCAGAACACCTCTAAACAAGGCATGACAGCACCCAGGCAAACCTGTGCTATTTATGGGCCACATGCACCGCCCTAATTCACCTTTCTCCTGTTTGTCTCCTGTTAGCAGTCCTTCAAACCAATTAACACCTAAACAACCATTCAGGTCTGATTCCAAACGGCTGGATGCAATTAGAAGAAGGAAACATGGCCACTTATGGCAGGAAGGGGGATTTAAGACACTGGGCTGGGAATTGAGACTACTGTTGGTTAGCCTAATAATTGGAATGGTAGACAGTGGTGGCTGATAATTGTGAGTGCAAATGCAGGGTATAAGGCGAATACAGAATAATTTCTTCCCCAGATTTAAACTTGATACAATCTTTAGGTATTAGGAATTAGGAGGCCAATGTTACACTGAAATATATAAAGACCAGAGGTATGATGGTCCTGCATGCTGTTTTGTGGTGTTTTTCTTTTTTCTTTTTCACTTTAAGGGTCCCATGGGAAAAGACGGCAAAGGCGGCACTGTACTCTGATCTCCAAAGGCTCCGCCCCATCCAGATTATCGCTATGTGGGACTGGCGCCAGCGGTTTTGGCTTGCCTCAAGTTCCCAGCATTGCCCCCTTCAGCGAGGTTGTGTTAGGCGCGCACGTCACGGTACTCATTAGCGTGAAAACAAAGACAAGCCGATGCTGGTCTGAATCACGACCGCCAACCAAGATCTGAAAACGAGTGCCGGGAATATTACAGTAGGCTGCGCAGCACGACTCTTTGTGGAGGCCTTTGAATACAAGGTGCATTTTCACATGAGGGGCAACGGTTTTTACCTCTAAAGCATTCCATTCCAAAGCAAACAGCATTCAAGCTTTTTTTGGTGCAATTTTACACCTATAATAAACAGATATATAAATAAACAGAGTCTGACTGATCACACTAAAGTAATGGGCAGTAGTGCCTTCTGATGGTTAGAAATATTGTCCTGCTTCCTAGAAATCACAGGTCTGTTACCTGCCACCGGCATGTGTCTTGAAGAATCCACGCTACAAGTCAAGTTTTAAATTGTAGATATAGAGCACAAAATCACATATTAAAATATTTGAAAGGGGCAACACCCCTTATCCCTAGACCTAGACCCTTGCTTTATTAGGATGTTATACGGCTCTTTTAGACTTTCCATGTGTTATTGTTTCAATTCTGTGAGAGGTTCCAAAAAATATAGTGACTGTTTTACCTCCTTTCAATGATAGTGTATGGGAACTTTTTTATTTATACATTTTTATGGAATTACAATTTAGAAATTGTTAGAAATCACTACACACAGGCCTGAAATACACACACATGCTGGAGGGATGTCAGAGTGAGTGTTGGACCAGCACCCTGAGGAGGCAAGGTGCCTTGCTCAAGAGCACCTTGGCAGTGGCCAAACCCAACTACCTATGGACTGAGCTACTGCCACCCCCCAATAACTTGCAATACCCCGTGCAACGGCCACAACGCCAAAATCCCTACACAGCCCACCTCCATTCCTGGAAGCTTGCTTCTTGCACGAACAGACATGCAATAGATGAAGTGTGTACAGTGATAATAATAACATTACAATAGCAGGTCATATGTATATGTACAGTACATAAACCTGTATCTAAAAAACATAAATTTGTGTTAGAACTCCATGATACATTCCCGTATTCTCATTTCTTACAGCAAGAAGGCAACATCAGTCTTGTGACAGCACTGATCTGGGCCAGCCTTCCCTCTCCCCTTTGTGTGCTGTAAATTATTTATTCCTACCAGAGGCCAATACATACAGCTTAACTATATGATGGACTAATGAGGGCTATTGATCGAATAATTGATTGCTTTATGCATGGCCTAACTGACTGCACACTGATCCATTTGGGCAGCTCATTACTTAATATGCATTATTCAGAGCTAACCACTAACCAGTGGAGATTCCAGTATCATCTGCGGAATGAATGTCAACAAGAATATAATAGCCGAGTCCAAGCCACATAAAAGCCTCAATGACTCTTTCAGTGCAGTGAATAAACACAGCGCTGAAGAGTGGTAAGAGCAATACAACTACCTGGTTTGATTTGTCGGTTAATGACACAGAGCCCGTAAAGTCTTATATTTATCCTACCTGCTCTTACCTTGACTGTAACTTCTTGAATTCTTTTTTATGTTGTTTACCCACTTGCTTTATCCATCCTTGTCTATTCTGGCCTTCTAATCCCATAAAGATTGACAGATCCATCAAAACAGACCTTTACTCTACAGAACTCTGCCTTCATAAGAGACTACAGTATGTTTGGCTTGCATCCTAGAGAGGCATCAAATAATGTGCTCTTTGAGTTTTTCCCACAGATTTAGAGGTGAACCACAACACAACTGTCTCCTCTTCTCCTTGTCTGGTAACAAGACCCAAGAAAAAACCCTCTAGAGAGTTCTTTCATGAGAAGTAAATTACTAAACGCCCACACACTGTCTCTGACCTGTACTGGCTTTCTGGCTTAACTATAAGGGCTTGGGTTGCAACACAGCTGGCTGGCCCACAACTAGAACTTGGACTGTATCATCGTGCTCACTTAGCATCATTCCTGCGAGTGATGGTTCAAGAAACACTGGCAATTTACTGTACATATGTGATTACACAACGCTGCTATTTAGTCTGCTGTCTAACTGAATAACAAACCAGGATTATAAACTGGTTGTCTGGCCTACTTTTCCTGTCCTTTTTTTCTATTTTCTGTGATGCCATCATACATGCTTCCATTCCACAGTAAACCATGTGCATTGACCATTTGACAGAAATGACAGGAGTGGGATGCCCTCCTGCCTTCCTTTTTTATAAGACAGCACTTTGAGGTCTCTCTGTGATCTTTTTCTAAGAACCATAGAAAGACAGGATGAAGAGGGAGGAAGAGTAGCAGCGAGAGGAATAAACTGTGATGACATACAGTGGAGAATAGAGGGGTCTCCAAAGGTAGCTGAAGCTGAAAACATCCAAATTGACTTCCTGGGCAGGCAACAGCCGTGGCGTGTACTATATGTGGAACGGGTCAACAGGGGCTAACTAGCCAGTGTCATCCTGGGGTCATCACAGTGTGGGCAGTTCAACTGTCACTTGTTAGCTTGACCTTCTTTTTTTCATTAAAGCTAACTTGGCCTTAGCTGTGTCTGACACCGTGACTCACTGGAGCTTCTGGTCCTTTTTTAGTCTACATGTCTTTGCAGACAGTGCCAGTGAAAGGCAATAACATGAGAGTGATGCTACAAGAGCAATCTACTAAAATGAATAACTCCATATGCAGTGCATTGATACTAATATTGACAAATTGTTTTGGCTTAACTATCATTACATGTAGGCAGATTCGGACAACGATGCAAACTTAAATGCTCTGTCTTCAATAAATAAATTCACAACATAAGATTTAAATCAGAATTCATAACATGACAGTGCTAATGTATGGCATATCTTAACCAATTTCACTATACAACTCAAGCAAGTGTGGAGCTATATTTGCTTATAAACCGGGGAATATTCAAGAAAGAGAAAACATTTCTAAAGATACAATGTGTATTTATTTATTTTATGTTTTATGCATCCCTGCCAGGATAGGATACATGCAGACAAAAAGACCAAAACACAAATATGCATGCAAAGAAATTGAATAAATTGCATTGATCCAAACTCTTAGGTATATGAGAGTGCTATAGTGCAGGAACGATTGAACCCTTCAGAACTATATACGTTCTGTCTCCCTATCAGTGTTTGAGATGACATTAGTCATCAGAGCGGTTAATTAAAACTTCACATCTCCGTTTCTGCCCCCCCAACAGCTGGATGCCTGGATCTCATGCGTGTGGGGAGGACAAACTCACACAACATTGCTGGGGTCATGGAATGTGTTTGCTTGGCCTTTGGGTGATTCCGCTGGGACAGAGTTAAATGTCCCCATTCATTGGCAATTCAAATCATTTCTTCTAATTAAAGAGATGCGGAATGCCGTCCAGGTTTATGATCTATTTACAGGTCTAATTTGGCTCACACACTCTGTATAAAAAATGTGGCCTTTGATAACGGAATAGTAATTGTCTAGCAAAATGGCAGCACAATAAGAATAGCTGAACTGAGATCCTGCTATTCATGTCCCTTCCCCGTTTTCTCAGGTTCAATGCAGGTTTCCTGCCAGTCCCTTACCGTTTCAGCCGACAGACATGGAAACAGACACACGGGACACTCACAACAAGCACCTGGAACCATTCCTCTGTACCAGCGTCATTTATGAGCCAGGTTATCCACAGCCCTCCAGGGTCGGCATGGACGCCAGGTCAGGGATTGTCACTAATGGGGCTCTGTGAGTGCCAGGGTACAAGAGCTGTGAATCCCCCAGAGAGGCATCAGTCTGAAGGGCCCAAGCCTCTAATTGGGGGAGCCCATGTACATAAATGACAGATTATGACCTATAAATGAGAATTTATGTGACCATTAGACGTGCAGAGATGGAGAAGGCGCTCATTAGCTATGCATTCAGAATGCCTGGCTCTGCCTAATTAGCCTGATGATATGCAGGCTACAGACATTTTCTTGTTTTCCAGCCTCAAACATTTCAGGCTTGTTATTTGGGTGCACTTTCAGGCGCCATTAGTAGGTGATCTGAAATCTTTGCATTTTAAGTCAAATTTATATGTAAAAAAGAAGCAAAAACAAGGCATCAAGTGCAGCAAGGAATCCATGTAAGGTGAGAAAACCGTTGCCAGCTATTGTTGTGCGATAGCAATCCAGCTTCAACAGCTTTATGAGACCGGCCTCTCATGTCATCCTGAGAGTGGATGAAGGGAATATTTACCCAATATTAAAAAAGCTTAGATTTGATATATCTGCAGGGAAGGGATATGTCTAGAAAAACGTCAAAATCAATGCACTTGTCCGAGGTTCTTTAGTTTGAAAGGCAATATCTGCAAGATTGATCTGTGTGATTAGGGATTTGACGGCAGACTCAAATATTTGCACATTAAGTGGCAGTACTAGTGTGGTAGTAGTGTGGTAATATTGAGTGGTGGTGGTGGGAAGGAGCTGTCAAGGGAAGAGATAAAGACAGCCTGGAGAGAGAGGGTGATAGAGAGAGAGAGAGATATGGGTGAGACTGTTGGTTTAGTACCTTATATTCAGAGTCCATATATTGTTATCAGAGTCCATATATTGTTATAAGAGTCCATATATTATCAGAGTCCATATATTGGTAATTATATACTATTGTGCTAACAAGCTTATATCATTTTATCAAAAATAACGTATGAAGTGTGAATACATACATCATTTGTTTGTTTTTAATGAATTACTGCTTTGGCAATATTGTTTTTCAGCAGTCATGCCAATAAAGTTAATGAAATGAGCACAATCGAATTGAGAGATGTAGCCTGTGATCACTAAGTAGTGCTAAGGGAGGCCAACATGGGGAGATTCAGAAACATGCACGTGTGTGTGTGTGTGTGTGTGTGTGTGTGTGTGTGTGTGTGTGTGTGTGTGTGTGTGTGTGTGTGTGTGTGTGTGTGTAAATGTGGAAGAGAGAGAAAGACAGAGGCACCCCTTCATCTCTATTGGTTCTGCCTGTTTTGATCAGCTCACTGAAGGGTTGTGGGCTCTCCAAACAAATCATCACACACACTTTATACACAATTAAATGGTGATTAAAGACAAAAGGTGCAGCAAACAGGGTTTTGAAAATTATGGGAAAGCTTCCATCCCTCTTTTACTCTACCTTTGTACTGTGACCTTGTTTCCTTCGTGTCATGCTACAGAATAAGTGCCCAAAAGCAATGTATTTATTATTTATTAAATTACGGCAAAAGAAATGTGTAACCCAAAGAAGCACTGAAGAGCAGATCATCCAAAACACAATTACAGACATGGAAAGAAAAACTTTCACATGTGGATCTAGGAAGGAAATGTATTCACAGCGAGCAAGCAAGCAACGTGGATACTAACACACTAGTAAAATATGAGTGACAGGAATATAAGTATATGGGCAACAAGGGAGAGAAAGGCTTAAAGGACAGACACATTAAGAGAAAGTGATGTGTACAACACGAGAAATCTAATTTCAATATACACAAAAGGAGTGTTGTTTAAACGCCAGATATAAATGTAATCCAGCAAGTCCTATCTAGACAGAGAAATGCAACAGTTATAATACCCGGTGTACAGGGAAGTCTCTCTTTATTTCCACTGCTCTTTCTTTGTCTCTGCCTCATCATGCTTCCCTTTCTTCAGTTAATAATGCCAGAGTGTTATTTCTCTTTGAGGAGGCTGCTTGAGTTCCCATCAGGCATGAGGGCAGCGGGGTGGAGATGGAAGCTGTGGCCGTGCGAGACAGCGACATCTTGCTAGGCGAGCCTATTAGCACACTTCCCAGCTGGTCCTCCTCTCTCTCTCTCTCTCACACACAAAGGTCTTCAAGAGACCGACTGTTTAAAGGCTAAAAAGGAGGGGAAAAAATGGCACTGGTCGTCCTCAGAGCTCCCATTAAAAAGTGGCTTAAAAGCTGCCGGAGAGGCTGGATGAGGGGTGAGAGACGGCATCCATCAATTAGAGTAAAATGAGATGAGGGAAGAGGGGTGGAGAAAGAGACCATCTATATGTGTGTGTACTAGAAAAACAGCAAAGTGAACCCAAGCAGTGTAACCCCAAATTCAAATAGAATAGAGAAAACCAAAAATGAAATAAGATCCATTGTTACTATAGCTCTGACTGGGTGAGAAGTAGGTCTTATTTCCAAAACACGGGTTACAGAAAGTTATAAGAATATAATAATATGTGTACATTCTAGGGATGGGCATTCGATTAAATTTTCTTCGTCGATCATTGGGAGAATTAACAATCGACTATCGATTAATCATTAATATTTTTATATTAAAATTCATGATTTATTTAAATTTTATAAATTAAAAATTCAATGAAAATACAAAAATACAGCGTGTTTTTCCTTGATAAGATCTTAATTACAAGAAGAACAACTTGTGACAGTTAAATTGGAGATAATAGATATAGATTATAGATATGTGTTGCGGTGCGGCGCTCTGAAGCAGCAGAACCTGTAGCTGCGAGCTGCTGTTCTTAAATAGAATGTAACTCAAAACTATCCAAGGCACGGGACAAAGCCTAATAACAAAATAACCAGTAGGATAACTCAGATACAACTTCTGCACCAGTCTACTGATGTGTGTAAAGAAAGATAAGCATGTTGACATGATCTGGGGTCAGACGCGACCGCTACCTGGTTGCCAGGTTGCTGTTGCCGGGATGCACAGGTACCTCCGCGCTAACTTGGCCAAGCCGGGGAACCTTATTCCGTTCTTCGTAGTGAGTTTCTACCAGTCTGGTGATGGTACGTCGTGACAGAATGTGATATTCTGGTTCCAATATCCATGTCAATGAACTTGCAGGTCCCTTGGGTAATTTTCTCTGCTCGTTGTGCATCGCAGCTCCTCCATGCTAATGCCGAGTTTATGCTAGGTTGAGACTGAGCCAGCAAATAACATATGGAAATACAATTACGATTAAGTGATATAAAGCATTGTTATAGAACATTTGCTAGATGCCATCATTTTGTCATCCTAGTGACGATACATTTGACCCACCGGTCTTGCTTATATGTTCATCTATCACACTGACTGACATGAGTTTGTTATGTAAAGGGTGCTTTTATTGGGATCATGTCGCGTGCAGAAGTGGGCAGCGGAGTTGATGACACTTGTCTGATATTAATGGATTTTGTTGTCTCTAAGCTCCTTGAGCTGCGTCAAAGTGCTATACAGCTGCTAATGTGGCCATTGACTGCTGGCCAACAGCACAATCTCCAACAGCTTGTGTGAGGTCCAGTTAGCAAGCAAACGGATGTTGGAAAACAGCCTGTTATGCTAAATAGATAGTAGATGAGAAATGTTCAATGAATGTGTCCAAAAAAACTAGAATGTTAAAAACCTGCCGCCTGTCTGGCTTGTTTCTTCAGACATTTAACTTACAGTAAATGTCTTACTTATAGCAGTTTAGCATCAATGGATCATTATTATTTTACAGTAAAACTAAGGTATTAGAGTGAATACTGTCAACAAATAAGACTAGTACTGAGAAGATTGGTGTCTAAACTGCATCTTAAGTTGTGAACCAACATGTCGGACTGAAAATCTGTATAACAAGAAGAGGCCACAGCTCTTCCAAAGTAAAGGAAGCTGGAAATGTACGATGATAGAAGGAGTAGAGGGCACGTAGAAAAATCAATTCTACAGTATTATGCTTATGTTCTGTAGTAAGATCAAGAAAGATTACAATAGTCCTTTTTCACGGGAGGTATTTTGACAGGTTAAAATACAGTAACAGTACAATACAGTTTATTTCGGTTTCAGGGTCCTGGAATTGTGCATGCACTTTACAGTAATACGGACATGTGGCACTTGAATTTGACAGACCCATTGCTAATGTTATTGCTAACACCTGTGCTTTTCCTACAATTGAAGTCAAAATGTCTGCTGCGAAAAAACAACCTTGAATCTATAATGTACGTGATAATTTTATGTAGCATTTAAAGTAGCATCAGATATAAGAAAATAAAGTCAATGTGTGTATTTGAACCTGTTTATGCTCGAAATCAGACCTGCTCCCAAAAGTCACTGTCAAATAAGTAGCTATTTATAGATTGTCTGAATACTACAAGTCTTCCATCAATCATGCTGAGTTACTAGAGACCCCAGGCCAGATGAAATGACCTGTAGAAACAACAGGTATTTCAGTGAAAAGGCACAAGGGATAGACATGAGACATGAGTGTGTTTTTGTGTGTGCACAAGCGTGCGTGTGTGCGTGCGTGCATGCATGCATACGTATGTGCACTTGCTTATTGGGTTGTGCTATAAATCTTCCTAGTTCTAATCTATTGAGTATGGCTTGTTTCAACAAGGCTGACAAACTACTACTACAAATAGCTTTTTGATTGGTCAAGAAATGAACACTAAGATGACACAGTTGACTAAGAAATGCTGCAAATACAGAAACATTGAACCCAATGTGTCCTTCAAAACACACAAGCATATGTACACACAGTATGTACGGTGAACCTCCGTATGCATAAACATGCTTGTATATTTGCTCAACACACATGATGCATGCATGAATGCAATTATGCGTAGACCATATGAATATGTATGTAGCCTATGTGTGTGCACCTGTGTGATGGCTAAGTCTCCTGCCTCTCATCTCTTTTAACACACTCCTGTCACCCCACTAGGATCTGTCTTCATGGAATCCTATTAGACAAGGCCTGCTTCCTTCTGGATCCAGCAGTGACAGCCCATTCATCAACACTGCCGTCTCACTCCAAGCACACACAAGCACATGCAGGGCCCTTCATTGGGGAGTGGGACGATACACAATCACCCCATAATATTAAAACAGACACCACCAGGAGGAAGAGATGAAATGGCATCTCCTCGGCGAGAGTGAGGGAGACGATGAAGACGAAAGGTGGAAGGGGTTGGTCAAGGGGTGGAGTGTGAGTGTGTGTGTGTGTGTGTGTGTGTGTGTGTGTGTGTGTGTGTGTGTGTGTGTGTGTTGCCTGCACTCACTATGTTCATGACCGACTGGTTCATGGTTTGAACATACTGATGAAAGAGGCTTCTGAGAGTAAGGAGCATGAAATAACTTACCTGGTGGATCAAAGATGTGCGCACACAGACACACACACACACACACACACACACACACACACACGTCAGGCAGACAGCAGAAGCAGGGCACACGGAAGAAAGACAAAGAGAGAAAGACGGATTAATATCAACACACAACCTATGTGAGGTTCGAGTGTGTCAGGCAAACACAAATACAGCTGACTAAAAATCAAGGTTGTGAAAGTTCACAATGTGAAAAGGGATTCGCCCAGTGAGGAAGTGGTAAATAAAAAGGTGGATGAGCTCAACAACACAAACAAAGCCAGTCACACTATCAGACAAACAAACCAAACCCCAGATGTACTTATCCTGTTTGGATACAAGTTAAGTCACTGTGAGGTTACAAAGCTGTACACTTTAGGAGTGTTGTGTTATTACAACCTAGAAAAGTTTTAATGAGTTTGCCCACTAATATATCCGTATAACCATTTGTATGGACCAAGCCTAGACATACTACATCAGAAATCAATTTTCAATCTTGACTGACTCATGATATTCAATATCTCATACAAGAGAGAGCAGAAAGAGCACATACAGTAGTATTTATCACACACACACACACACACACACACACACACACACACACACACACACACAATCATCAGCAATACTATTGGCAGCAAAGCCATGAGAGGCTGATGGAGTGGTTGTCTTGGAAACAGAGACTGGCACGGGTTATTATGAAGGGAGAAATGAAGGGTGAAGGGGGGTGAGGGCCACAATGCAAAGATCTGCAGCGAGACAGAGGTGTGTGCATGTGTGCGTGTGCGTGTGTGTGTATGTGTTGCTATTAGGTGTGATAATAGAGGTTCACCTGCAGATAAAGGTCCATTCTCTCTACCTACCTGCACTATCATTAATCCACATAAGACAAATTAATTCATAATTCAAACATCTACAGCTACAACAACAAATATACAGACCTACACCTGAGGTTATTCTATAAGGCATGTATGGTGCCACATAACATACAATTGGTTGAAAAACAGACTGAGAAAGAGAGGAAATTGATAATAAGGTAGGATTGTAGCAAGCACAGCAACGAGCACAGACAGACTGACAGCTGCCCCCATCCCCCTCGGTTTCCCCTTTCTCCCCCATCTTTCCTCCAGCTGCCTGGGCTTTGCAGCCCTGTGGTGATTGTTGTTGACCTTCTTTGCTCCCTCCCTTTTACAGAGAGAAGAGAACAAGTATCCAGGCAACCCAGCATTGCTTACTGGGAGAGGAGAGGAGGGAGAGGTTTTGGTTTTCAAAGTATCTTTATTGGACCATGTTTAGAAAAGAATCACAATCACAAAAATCAGTAACAAGTCAAGAAAAGAAAATCCTAAATAAAATAAAATTAATTGGGAGAGGAGAGGAGAGGAGAGGAGAGGAGAAGAGAGAGAGGAGAGGAGAGGAGAGGAGAGGAGAGGAGAGGAGAGTAAAAACCGCATTGTGATCGAATGGAGAATACAGATGAGACCTAGAGTAAGAAGCGGTGAATCAGAGAAAAATCCAGAAAGAAACATTGCTATCTTACTTGCAAGTAAGATATTCTGTTGAAGACAACAGAGAATAAAGAGAGATAAGTATCAAATGAAGTCCTCAAACAAAATGCATGTTTGGTGAACAGGGGGAAGTAAAATGAGCCTAGCAGTGGCATCTACAATATTCAAAAATGAAATTGTGACACAAAAAAAGCCTGATGGGTAAGATTATCACTGATTCAAGAAGGAATTGGAGAAAAAAAAGAACAAGGTAATGGAGAAATCAGCAAAAGTGCTTCACTTAAATATTGTCAAAATTGCCCTTTTCATGGAATATTCTAGTTTTATTAAATTAATTAATGATGACTAATGCTGCATTTATGTGATATTGCATGCCTCAATATAAACACACTGTATAAACTTCTACACTTTGAAGAAAAGAAAATCATGCAGTTTTCAAGAAGAAACTACGGAGCTCCTATAGGGACCTTTTTTTTTTTTTTTTTGGTGAGGCACGAGAAACTTTCTGGTGCGCACCAGAAATATTTTTTTCCCTCCCCATATGTCCCTTCAGGGGCTCCGTAAGAAACCACTTTACGAGATGAAAGAAAAGTACATTTAAAATCTGCAATAAAAACTTTTATAACAATTCATTGGGTTGTGTGGGTATTGCCGTTTCCTAAAATGAATCCATGATCTACACCCAGAAAGACCTGAATTTGAACCTGAGCTTAAAAGCAACCACAGTGAAAAGAAGGGGTTGTGTAGTTACTTCCTGCAGAGAACAGCCTCTTCCCCAATGTTAACTTACTGTGCATTTCTGAAGCTGTTCAACTGGCAGTAAATAAGTAAAAAAAAAAACTTGAAAGAAAATACATGGCAAATTGGAAATTATGTTAATGTTGGTGTGTCTTGAGGCATTTGTGCGGTGTATGCATGAGGGGCAAGCTGCGCGGCAGATAAGGTTCCAGAAAAGAGGGTTTTTTCCTCCCTCAAGGCACACATAGATGGCTGAGGAGGAGGAGGAGGAGGAGGGAGACATACAAACAGTGTTGTTGTGTGTGTTTACTTTCATCTGTCTTTTTTATTTAGACAAGAAAATAAAGTTATTCTTTTTTAATCACAATGGTGAAAGTGAGGATCCCAGCATGCTTAATAAAGTTTGCTGATGATGTGCCACAGTTTCTGGGTTATAAACATAATAGTTCAACAGAGAGACAATAACAAAGTGGGATAATAAAAAAAATAAAAAAAAACACATTCAGCCTGCTGACAATATGCAAAGATGTTTTCACATTTTGACCCTTGCAAATCCTTTTTGCATTGCTCTGTATGCCAACACACACCAACACAACAACATGGTCCAGCTTGTGACAGCTGGATGATGACATTTGATAGGGCTACGGTAGCTCATCTCCAAACCTACTGTAATCCATGACATGCACAACCACTGTGAAATGGGATAAATAGGGTTCTGTGGCATACCATTCATGGTAACTGGGTTTGGTATTTAGAATGGAGAAAGTGGGAAATACAGCTGACCTGCTCCACACCTAGATCTGTGGGGATGACAGCCCTCTCCAAACAAAGGTTTGACTTTGCAAGACCATTGTTTTTAGCGCGGTTTGACAACATGACACAAAATCAGGTGTGTGTCCGGATTCAATCTGCAATCACACTGAGCAATCAGTAGAGAGCCCCGTTAAAGCCCTGTGGGGAGCAATCTGGGCCATTTCCAAGCAGCATCTCCCACAGCCACATTAAGGGGAAAAAAAGGAAAGCTTTCCGCAGAGGAGCTGAGCTCATTTAGAACATATCATTGTCCTCCTCTTCCCTTACAGCATCATTACAGTACAATCTGATTACAGGGTGGAAAACAAAGGAAGAGGATGAAAAATACCATCCATGAGGTGGATGCAGGTCTGTTTGTATCTATTTCAACTTTAGGCCCACCCCTCCCTTCCACGCTTAACGTGGGTATGACTTGAAGGGGAGACACAGCAGGCAAAAACCTTGTTTTTTATGCACTGGTCAATTTTGAGATTTTGGGCTATTTGTTTTTTATTTTTTCCATAACGTCTGCTTTCGGACTTGTGGTGAAAAAAAGTCCAAAATACACATTCATGTCTTTATTTTACTACACTTAGTCTATTTGCGTCTGTAGATTTCTTCTAAATTCAACAAAAGTTGGCGTTCTAAATCAACATGCTGCTCCGCGATCGCTGTCATCACATATACCGTTAGAAAGCTCTCTCTCTCCTGTGCAATGTTGTCGGATCCAAATATGGTAATTTCCTTTTTATCAGCAACCAATCGCAAAAGTACAATGGGGGATTTAACTCAATCTCATTGGCTGATGCCAATTTCTGACAACGTGATTCGTTCAGAATCGTGACGTGCTCTGACATTTCCGCGGGAGTTCAAAATGTCAAAAGAAGCGCTTGGAAAGTCATCTCGGAGAAGACGAAAACAGTTGTCATTAGCAAGAAGACAAGGGGATTAAGAACTAATACAGCAGATGACGAAATTCCTTCACGTAGTACGTCGATGCGTAAACTGTCGTTCGGAAAACATGAGTGTTCAGACAGCGGAGGTGATCAGAGCGCCACACAGCAGTAGCTGATAGTTCATGTAGCACGTTTGAATGAACTGATAGGTGGTTTAATTTGTCCTGATTGCGCAGGGACAGGGCTCAAAGTTAGCATCGATCCGCAGAACCATGGGTTCTGTAGCAGTTTACTACTAGAGTGCAGTCTTCGCAAAGAAGATGTGTACAGGCAAAGTGTCTATACACTATACTACGCGTCTTCAAGACGTATCGAGGAAGTGTAGCGTTTGATGTGAATGAGCAAATGGTGCTGTTAGCACACCAGTTAGGCTTGGGATATGCAGCTCTCAAAAAAAAGTGTTGGGGATTCCTGGCCTTCATGTTAAAACGTATCAGAGACACCAAAAGAGAGTAACAGGTATCTCTCTCTCTCTCTCTCTCTCTCTCTCTCTCTCTCTCTCTCTCTCTCTCTCTCTCTCTCTCTCTCTCAAAGCAGTTTACAGAAATTCATAGCCTACATGTTATATATTAAATATATAGGTATCACATATATACTACACTGCACTGATCGCGATTCAACACACTATATTACAAAATAGTTAAATAACACAACAGTTACAGTTTTTGTATAATATAATTAATATACAATACTAAACAAGTCTGTAATTTGGGGATCCTAAAGTGGTTGTGAGTCAGGCTGTGGCAGGCAGATCCATATTTAGCTGTCAGTGGAGCAGCTGTCCACTCTCCTAGAACTTCCAGCTTCTTTTCTGGTGTTAACTTTGGGAAGTTTTATTTTTTTGGCTATTTTTCCAAGGTGTAAATCTCTTAGTGAAGATAGTTTTTCCCAGTGTAGGAGGAAGTGTATCTCTGTCTGACCCAGTTGGTCGTCACTGAGCCTGTATTTAGTCAGGATCCGTCTCTTCTTTGTGTCTCTGATAGTGTGCAGATACTCAAATAACAATTTAGTCTACTTTGTTTTCTTTCCAATATTCTAAATATTGGTCTTTTGAATGATTCATAATTAGTTTTGTTCTGTTGTGTTAGGTTATGAACTAGTGCTGATGGGAGCCTGGTTAGTTAGCTTCACCATCAGCTGACTGAGGGGACTGCACTAAAAATGCACGAGTGCTTCAATTCTGTTATATGGGCGCGGTGTCCAAAAGTAAGCTTGAGACAGCACCAAGTATGACCGCCCACCTTCAGTGAAGGTGCCTCTGCCATGCTTTCTGTTATGGAGAAGTTGTGGCTTCAGAGCACAGTTGTGATGGTCAATTCAATGAGAGAAATTGATCTCAAGATCTCGAAAGCTGAGGCCGTCACAACTGCCAGTGCAAAATATAGGCGCAAGAGTCTGAGCACAGCTAAACAGGTGAAAAGGAATCAGCAGGAACTGGATGAGGGGCCTACATATGAAGCAGGCGTGGAAAATTAGGCTGTAGACGGTATCTAGGTCAGGGAGGCAGTTCTACACGGGACCATTTGTGTGTGTTTACACAGTTTTTTACTGGGGTTCTGTTCAGTTGAAGGCCATAAATGCTGTGTTATAAGTTTTGATGTGATGTAGGTGGTTTGTATTGTTGTTGCTAATGATTTGATGAGATATTGTGTCTGTAAATAGTTGTTTTCACTAAAAAAAGTATGAATTTTTACAATACAAATCTTTAAAGGCCGTTTTCTCAAAATGGGTTTTTTCTCATACTCTGAGCCAGAAATCTCCACTTTAGCAGCACTTACATACACCAAACTTTCCAGTTGTATTCCTATGTATATTCTTTACAGAGGGGTTTGTTCATATATTACTCAGAGTCTGATTTATACAACATTTTATACCTAAAACGGGCGAAAATTGATTTTTTTATGGCTGTTGACAGTATATTCTGATTAATAGATTGATAAAAAGAGATATCCAAAATCCCTTCTGTAAAAACTTTTGACCCTAATATGTCAACAAAATACAATTTTTAATATATTTAAAGAATTTTGAATCTGGCTTTATCCAATGTTCAGATTTCTGGAAATATATGCAAATTAGCACATATTTAATGAGATAATACCTTATTTGCATATTAAAACTTGTAATACAAAAGATATTTGTCTTAATGTCAGTAATCAACTGGGGAAGTTTCATGCTATCTATTAGTCTTTTCTTTCTTTTTTTCTATTCACCTGGGGTGTCTCCCTCTAACTTACAATACATGTCATTAATGTAAGTTTGTTTAGCCCCCTGCACTGGTCTTCTATTTGTACAGCCTGGTTCTTCCTATCTTCCCCTCTCCTGGAGAGCTCAGTAGTTTTTCCAAGGCTGCCCTTGAGAGAAAGCGAGACAAAGAAAAAGACAAGAGACGGAGTGAGAGAGTTTTTGCTGATGAGAGTGACAGTGACACTGGGCTTATTGCCTAGTGAAACACACACAGCCACCGTCACATGCAGCCTGACCTAGTAATAGAGGCCAATGAAATCTGCTCATTGGGAGCAGGGGACCCGATCGTTGGCGCGGTAACTGAGCCGAAACAGTCTCATTCTGCTGCTGTCATATACAGAAAATGGGCTGACTTCAGTCACAGCTGCGTTTGGCCTTGTGAGGTTCCTACCACTTCTCTGCTCCAGCTACGGTGGCTTTGACACAGGGGATGAGAATTTATGCTTTTTACGTTGTGAAACCCAAACGGATGTGACATACAATTTCACCTGGAATGAACACAAACTGTGTTTTTATAGAGTTGTACTTTTCCCGGCTTTTCTTATTCCATTCCAGCCCCCACTGATCATCAGTCCTTGTAAAGCTCCATTAGAGCTGTTTCATATTGGAGAATAACAATATCTGAGTCACTGTGTGGCTTACCGCTCTGCCGTAGAGCTAATCAATCTACGGCTCATCTCTTCATAGGTAGACTGATCGGCTGGCATTATTCTCCAGTCAATTACTTCTAGTGAGAGAGGCAGAGGGAACAATGACAATGGACGCTGATGAATGCCACTCAGCGCTCAATTTAGCCAGCCGGAGCGCCATCCCTAAACTGGCAGTAAGACAATTGGGTCATCTAATAGGTATTTATATGAGCTCCCCTCCAGCAACCAGCTATTTGTTATAGCGAGAGGTTACTGCTGGAATGGACTATTTACCTATGATGTGGTAGTTTGCATAAGTGGAAGGCCACAGTGTGTATGATGGATGCTTGTTTGTGTGTGTGTGTGTGTGTGTGTGTGTGTGTGTGTGTGTGTGTGTGTGTGTGTGTTTATGCACATGTAAGTCATCTGTATTCCTAATCATTTTAAAATTATGTATTCATCTGCTGCCTTTAACCAATATCAAGCCTACAGTAGTAATCAAATGACTATCAATAGCAAATGGCTTGAATCTGAACTGCCTCATTTAAACTCTCAGTACACACAAGAATAGAAATAGTGAAACAGCTGGTGAAGGTATTTAACACATCATTATGCTCTGTGCACGTGTGCAACAGGGAAGAAGCAGCCAAAAAATGAAAGTTGGCATGACAATTGTAAGGGTTTAGGGAATGGCAGGCCGCAGACATGCTCTACTGTCTTGCAGGATGATGAGAAAAACACTGCAGTACTTATACAAGCAAGGTGAAAAGAGAAATGGGGGAAAAAGTAAAAGAAAACGCAAGAATGAGTAAGATGAGCAGAAACAGACGGAGAAAGACTTCAGTCACAGTTGCAGCCCAAAACATCAGATTAGTGGACAGTGGAAGATGAGTCCTGACTGAAGAGAAAATTGGGAGATGAGAGGAAAAGGGAATGGGTGAAAGAAAAGCTTAAATTCAAGTACAGCAAGGAAGTGTGGCTCCTGGAAAATATAGATTTGTATTTTCCCAAATACATTATGTACTGCTTTCTTTGTTTGATTTAGTTTTGTAGTTTGGTTAGATGTGGTAAAGTGGGGGCTGGTCTGGGATGTGGTCGGGTAAGTTAATAAACTGAGCCTCAGGACTCAGCTAAGGAAATCCAGCGAAAAGGGTTTCTGGTTTAATATGGTTATAAACTTATATAAAATAAAATGTTTCCACTTCAAAAATATGAACGCTTCACCTTCCAGAGTTTAAATCCACTCGTCCAATTTGAGTCAATCGCTCTTGAGAAAAATAATACAACACCATCATGCCACATTGAAAGAATTCCCTACAAAAGAACAGATGTCTGCATTTTCCTCCAACCTTCTCCTGTTTTCGTCTGAGACACAAGGCTCTTTTGTGTTTCTTAACGCGCTAATCATTTTTACAGTCGTACCTACCTGGCACTAAGGTGTCCACTGTCCTGTAAACCTAATAGCAGATGGCTACAACTGTCCAGAGCAGCCCAATTCTATCGTACAAATTACTGCTTTAGGCAAATATTCTAGACGGGTTATTCAGTTACAACACCTAACCTCTAAAATCATTTTAGTATGCACGTGGCTTCCGCTGAACATTTCTAAGGAGGCTTTGAGAGGCAAGTTTCACAGCCATAAGCGGGGTTCAGTTACTATAATTAGGCCTTACGAGACGTACGTGCCTTCAGACCTGCCTTTTTCCCCCTCTTTCTCCAATTAAAGTGTGCAGCTACTTCTGTTTTTCGTGTCTTTCTTTTCCCATGAAGCACATCTTTCGGGGATAACGACTCTGTGGCTGCTAAATACAAACAGAGCCAGGACTCATGGCAACTTAAGAGTTGTCTTCTTAGTGTTTCCTCCTTTGTCCCCTGTTAGTCTTACATTTCCTCTCCCCCACTCCAGCACCCACCACTCAGAAAAGCCCTTCCCCGGGCCAACCCTGGGGTGCTCACGTCCAGCATGTTAATCATTTAAACCCCTGGCCCACTAAAGCACGTCCTGTGGTCCACTACAGGGACATTTGGTTAAAAGCTGTAAGAAAATATGAGGAAGTTATCTGAACAGTCTGTTTTGGCTTTGGCTTTATACACAGGACTCTGTGTGTTCATGAGAGAGAGAGAGAGAGAGAGAGAGAGCGAGAGCGAGAGCGAGAGTGAGAGTGAGAGCGAGAGCGAGAGAGAGAGAGAATGTAAGTGTGTGTCTGGCAGTAAAAGAAAAACCCGTTACTGTAGTGTGGAAAGAGTTCATTCATACACCTGGGCCCCATTCAGCGCTGCCCTGCCAAACACCCGTGACGTGCCCTGAACAGAGCGGCATCATGGGAAGTCTAAATTAAGCACAGGGCTGTGACACGGTTAAGGCCCGCTGTCGAACACTTGATTGCCTTGTGTTCACGAGCCAGACAGAACACGCGGATGAGGGAAGTGTGCTCTGCAGACGTAATATGACTAAATTAAAACAGGAGCTGAACGAATAAAACCATCAGAGCACTGTAATTAAACTTACTTAAATAATTAAACTTCTGCAACACTGGCCTTTGATTGACTTGTGCATGAAACACCAACACTGCTTTCAGCTATAAAAGAGGTACTGATGTTGGTCAGTACATAAAAGCAGAGTGAGGCCATTATAAAACCATAACACAATGCAAGGAAATGAAACCAATAGCTACACAAGTCCACTGTGTTACTGCACAGCCATGCCCAAATGTGTTATTCCAACATGATACACTCTTGAAATGAATTCAATAAATCACAGGAAACTAATGAGAGAGTAAGAAAAGCATATTTTGTGACAGGTCCAAATAGTTCTTAGTCTGTGGAATAACAGCAGAGAGGGGGGGAGAGCCATTCCCAGAAGTGAAAACTCTCTGGATCTGGAATATGGGGCGTTGATATTTTCTTAAGTAGGCCTCGGGGATAGCTTTTGAAACCATGCTTGATGTAGGATTGTATTTGGCTTGGAATAAAAGACCTCCCCAGGGTGCTCCTCCTCCTATAGGCTAGTTAACCCTGCCTAACACGCACACACACTTAAACACGCACACACGCAAAACGTTAAGTAGGTTATGATTCATTT
This sequence comes from Perca flavescens, assembly GCF_004354835.1. Taxonomy (NCBI): domain Eukaryota; kingdom Metazoa; phylum Chordata; class Actinopteri; order Perciformes; family Percidae; genus Perca; species Perca flavescens. The sequence goes on from NC_041352.1 coordinate 6,645,971, forward strand.
TCTTTGTCATCATCGGCCCATAAAACAAAGTCAATTTGTGTGAATGGGGGGTTTCCTCCACTCCTTTTAGGCTGCGCACTAAATCATTCACGGCAATTAAAGTGTGCATGCGTGTATTTAAAATGTAACAATCAAATACAAACGCACACACGGTCTGTTCACATAATGCCATTCAAACTATAGCCTGACATTTCCTCTGTATTGTTGCTTTTTAAATGGACCTGTAAATAACTGGGAGCACAATGAGGGGACAGTGGCCGGCCGCTTAATGAATTCAATTAGTCAACGTCAGGCCGATTAAGAAAAGAGTCATTGTCACATTGTAGATAGGAGTGTGTGTGCGTGTGTGTGTGTAAGAAAGAGAGCCATAATCAATGGCTCTATCAGTCAGCCAGGCCAGGCCTCGCACTCTGGGCCTCTCGCTCCATTCATCACCGAGGACCAACAGACGGTGTGAGAGTGTGTTCCATTTCGTAGGTGTGTATTTGTCTTTGGTAATGTGTGTCTGTGTCTGGCCGTGTGCGTGTGTGTGTTTACCAGTAGCTCATTATATCTCTTTGTACCAACACGCTGCACATCTCAAAGCCGGTAACATTGCCTCTTATCTCAACAGCAAGCCGAACGCTTTGAAACTGTCAAAGGCCGCGTAGATGCTTTCTCAATTAAGAGTAACCTTTATGCTGAAGATATTCACATCCCATAAAAGTTTATTGTCTACTTTTACACTATGTACGACAATAGAAATTGGAGGTGCGGTACTTGTAGCTGTCAGATACAGTTCAAACAGTGTGGTTCTTTTTTTCACAGCGGGCCCAATAGGGAATCGACCTTTTCACTGAGACGTCGGAGTAAACAAAACAAAAAGCAAACACAACTAAATGCCAAGCAAAACTCCCAGTATTCACACAGCGGCTGCCTGACGAGACGGCGCCAAAAGACTGCAAACAACAGAGCTCCTCAGCAGCTAGCTGAAGGTGCCTCTTCACCAGGCGACGCTAAAAACTAGAACTAAATGCGTTTGGGGAAATGGTGCAAGAATGCAAAGTAGATTCTTTTCAGTAAGGAATCGTCTTTGCTGTTGTTACTTGAAATAACTTTTACACACATGTTGGGAGAGAGCTTCACAAGCTGAGCTCAGATATTAATACAGAGGAAAGTTTGCAGGAATTCATCTTGTAAGAATTAAAAAGAAGAGTCTTGTAACACCTGGCTGGAGTGAGAGAAGAAGCAGTCGTTACAGATTCAGAGCTAACAAGGCTTTAGTTATGAGAGAGATTCATTTTGGGTGGAAAGAGAAGCTTTCATGAGTGTCCGTACCGGTTCACTATGTTTATTGCATGTGTGAAAAACACTTAACGACATGACATTTGTTAGGGTTTATTTCAATTTAAACATTGCAGAATATAAAGGATAGGCAGAGTAAGACAAATATGTATTGAGGATTATAAGGAGTAATGGATTCAGAGTGGCCTTAATTCAACCTCACAGATTATTTTATTACATTATGTTCTTGCCCCTGTACATTGTTACCCAGGGCAGGAATCAGAAGTTGTTAAGGTTGCAACTAACAGTTATTGTTAAGTAATCTGCCCATTTTTATTTGAATAATAATTTGATCTATAAAATGAAAGAAAATAGTGTAAACTGTCCATCACAAGCACATGTTGACATTTAAATTACTTGTTTGTTGAACATACTGCACTGTATAGTCCATAAAACAATTATTATAGTATAGTATTATTATTTGGGACTAAAAAAGTCATAATCAGTAGATCTTTGGCAATATTGCCTTTCAAAAAAAATGACGTAAATGATTATATCAAAACAGTGGCAGATTAATTTTCTTTTGATTGATTATTCAACTAATTATTTCAGCTCAAAATTTGTTATCTGTCAATTTATAAACTGTAAACTTTATAAAATACATGGAGGTAAAACAAGAATGTTTACTTGGTTGTAAAAAATCTCTCTCTGTTTTTATTCTATAAAAGGTCTTCATAATAATAATAATAATAATAATATACAAAACAATACTACTGAATGATTCATAGATAGAGAATTCTACAACGGCAAACCTCTGACTACAGATTTAGAATAGAAGTGAGGAAGATCTTCCACACTTCGGAGCACTAAGAGGGGTTCCGGGGGTTCCTGTCGATTGTGACTTGAGAGCATTCATTCAAGGTTCCCTAAGAGGATGTTTTTGCTTTCGTCTGCTGTCCATCCGCTCCGGACAGACGCTGCAGTTTGCACTGAGCCAGGAAACTACAGTCCGAGATGCTCCAAGTGATGGGTCAGCTTGCACAAGAAAGATCAATCAATTATCTGTGAGTAGACATAAACAGCAGACAGGAAGTGTGCACAGGGTCCGGCCTGAGGCCCCCACTGATGCTACACTATGTTTATCTCTATGATAGGCTTCATCTTTCACCCCCACCTTACAAACACACACAGGCCCGCCCAGGCCCGGGCCCAATCCCTGATTGCATCTTGCTTGTCATCGTCAGCGGCTTGCTCGGCTCCTAGGGGGCCCCTGCTGCTCTGATGGAGCAAAGCATTCTGGCCTCCCTCCATATACTGTCCCCCACGCCCCACTATTCGCCCCTTCTCAGGACAAATTTAATTTGGAGGTGCCGAGGACTGATAAAACCAGGAGACAGCATAAGGGGCAGAGGGGGAGGGAGGTAATTTGATACCTCCTCCTGCCTCTTTTCACCTCCTACGAGCACACACACACACACACACACACACACACACACACACACACACACACACACACACACACACACACACACAGACTTCATCCTCTCCATGCTGCACCCCCACCCCCTCCACTCCCAGCATCCCCAGACAAAGACATCCTTTTTTTCCCTCTCTGCCATTTTTTCTGTTATCAGACGGGTGACAGTAGGAAAACTGAAGAGAAGAGGATGAGCAACACCATGCTTCTGATGTCAGATGCATTACCTGTGGATCTCTGTATCCATGCTGAATGATAACATGACATAAACACTGGCTATATAGTCATCCTCTCAGACTTTTGAATATTCCACTTTCATGTGAATGGGAAAGTGTGCCCCAACCTTTGACTGGTACGGTATGTCATCGCTAAATATTTGAAGTCATTATCAAGCAAAAAAAAAAAAAAAACACTACACATTTGCAGTTTCTAGCTTCTCAAAAATGATGATTTGCTGCTTTTCTGTTTTATGTCATGGTCAATTGATTATTTGGCCTGTTGGTCAAACAATACAAACAATTGGAGGACCTCAAATGCTTGTAACAGACATTTATTCTCAATTTGACAACTTATTGGCTGAATAATTAATAATAATAAAAACAGATTAATGTAATTAAATTAAATTAATTATTAAATTAATTAAATATAATCATTAGTTGAAGCCCTAATAGTGAGACATTCTGAGTGAACACAAGAAGGAGCCACAGTTAACCCCTAAAAGCAACGTATCTCAGCAGCATCACGGCCCAATAAATGGCTGCTTGTTCAGACCTAAAACTTAAGTGAAGTGGTAACTGAGTGGTGGCCCCGGTGGCTCTGACTGTGGCCTCTATGATGCGTATGTGCCTACAGATGTTGGCTACAGTCTGAAAGGCCTTTATTGAATTAATCAGAGACTAGAGAGAGCAGTCTGGAGCTGGAGGTTTTTACAGGTCAGTGCTCCCCTCCAGCCCTGCAGCCATAAGCCCTCTGAGCCATCTGCAGCTGGGAGACACAAGCCGAACCTCAACCTGAGAAAGACTGTGTGTGTGTGTGTGTGTGTGTGTGTGTGTGTGTGTGTGTGTGTGTGTGTGTGTGTGTGTGTGTGTGTGTGTGTGTGTGTGTGTAGGTTATTATAGTGTTGCATTTTTCATTAGTTTTTATTTTTATTTCGTTTTGACTTTTTGTTTTTAAATTCAGTTTAAAAAACAAATCCAGTTTAATTATTTTTTAAAGTGGGTTTTCCACTTTAGTTTTTAGTTTTTGAAAATGCTTAGTTTTAGTTTAGTTTTTATTAGTTTTAGTGTTTTTTTGTAATATGGGTTATTTGTCAAGATTCAAAAAGGTCAGAAAAAGTATTGTGTAATAATAACTCAACAAAAACATCATACAATTTTAGAAATATGTATTCACAATGTATTCAACAATAACACACCAGTACATAAAATGTACATATGATGATGAGCACAAATATGTAAACAGTTCACAAAAGACGCCGCAGTAAGTGCAAAATGTGTACGTGACGTGTTCCAGGAAAAAACCTAAATAGCCAACAGACTAAAGAAGACAGACGTGAACAGGTGTTTCAACTTTGGTTCGAGTAAAGTAGCAAACTTTTTGAAGTCAACCGACTCCCACAGTTGTGTAGACATCCCCGTATCAATACACATATTAACCCACGCTTCCTCCCACTTTTGGTGTTCCTGTGTATTTACTAACCAGCAGGTATCGGGTCGCCGGTGAAAGCCCTCCTGTAGTGTTCTCTGTCCTGCGGTTGTCTCAGTCATGCTGCCTGGTCCTCTACCCATACATCCATGCCCTGTACCGCGGTTATATTAGCTTCTGTTTCGGGGAAAGGGGGCTTTGCGTTCTCCTTTACCTTGTTAAGGAAAGCTAGGTTAGCCTGCTTGTGTGCGCTTCTCAAATGTACTTTCAAATTCCTGGGATGTTTCCCTTTAATAAATTGTCCACATATTTTACCACCTTCCACTGCGAGGCACTTGCTTTTATCTGCTGACACAGTCATAATCAAATAGGCCTCTGACTGCTGTATTCTTCCGACTTTCGGTACCGCCATGATGCCAGGCGAGGGGCATGGACATGTTGTGTTTAATTTGACATGGAATGTCGGAAACTATATATGTCTATGGCATAGACTGTCCTAAACAGGTCTATGGTCGGAAATGTCAACTCTGAAAGGTATAACGTTATTTCTCTATGAAAGACATTGACAAAGACGAAAACTAGTTAGTTTTGAAAATTTTTCCAACCTAGTTTTTGTTATTTTGTTCGTTTTCATTAACTTTTATAACCTTGGTGTGTGTGTGTGTGTGTGTGTGTGTGTGTGTCTGTGTGTGTGTGTGTGTGTGTGTGTGTGTGAGAGAGACACAGAGAGAGAGAGAGAGAGAGAGAGAGAGAGAGAGAGAGAGAGAGAGAGAGAGAGAGAGAGAGGCTGACCAACTAGTCGACAGATGGATTTTCTTGAAAAAAAGGGCATACTAACCAGACACAAAAGGATCTACACAATTTCTGCACACGCACACAAAACCACACATGCAAAGACAGAAGGTCTGGCAGGTGAAGTGAAGAATGTATGTGTGTGTGTATGCAGGTTTGATGTCACTGGGAGCCTGACCATACTGCCTTCTTATTACGGACAGGTGAGAACTGCATTATTACCACTGGGATCTCTTGCAGACAAACAAAGCTCAAGACTCTCAAGACACACTTCCCCACACACGCACAAACATACACACACTCCGCCAAATCCCCAGTCACTCTGTGAAACCATAGTGAAAAGTGCCCTTTTCCCCCGAACATCAGTCAGATCATGTTACCATGCCAGCCCTAAGCGCCAAGCTGGTGAACGGGCACCAACCCCTTCATTTATTATTGAAGCTGACATAATTGCAGAGGGGCATCATCCACCAATATCAAGACTCCCAATATAAAAGGCCTTTAAATAATTCAGGGAAGAGATGCCCACCCCACGCTAGGAAGTGGGGGATTTCTCAAATGATGAGATCATGGTCCCTCTGACGCAGGAGGGCGTGTCTGTGTGTTGATATGTGTGTGTACGCATATGTGTTTATGACTGTGTGTCAAGTGTCAACCGGAGTTGTGAAAATGAAAGTAGTCAACCCAGTTCATTATGGGATGTGTCGCCAGGGGAAGAGACGGAGCTGTGACCTCCTGCCTTAGTCACCAGCACTGTCTAAAACCACCTTCATTAATCGTGTGTGTGTGTGTGTGTGTGTGTGTGTGTGTGTGTGTGTGTGTGTGTGTGTGTGTGTGTATTTGTAAGAAAAAAAGGGGGTGGGGGAACTCATTTGTATTCATGTTAACTTCAGGCATCAGCATATACTGTGATTACAGGTTAGGCAAATTGCTAAGCATGATTGATTGTGTCTCATTGTTGGGATAATGTGTGATCTGTGACCGATTGATTATATCTCGCTGCACTGAATGACTCATTTGAATATTAATGACCTACTACTTGTGTTGCTATAAAATGTCATGAAATTGTTCCTAATTTTGACATGAAAATGATACGGTCATCATCAGCTATGCGTAAAGAAGGTGTAGCGTTGAGTGTGAGATGAAATAAATATATGTATTTAAAGTAATAGTTTGCCACCCCAAAACAGCCATTTATTCTGTCCATGTATATATCATACATATATAATTTACTGTCCAAGTTTCTACATACAGCAGTCCAGCAGGCCACTAAGTTATTATCTTTGTGCGAAAACAACACACCAAATGATATTTACGACGTGGACAGTTATCAATAATTGTAACCTTTTTGTGTGCAGTATTTGCGAAAGCAATGATAAACACAGACAGCACAACAATCTATTTTTTTGTCCAGAGCAGTCTAAACACAAGAGTCAGACATTTGACGGCTCGAGTCTGCACTGTTTCAGCATTGATGGAGATATCAGGACTCATTTTCCACCCTTCAGAGGAAGCAATTGGCTGCTATTCATTCCTGTGCTCTATGAAAAACAACTTACACAGTGCAAGACTATCCATCACAACAACTATGAAGCTTGCATTTGCTCTGTTTCGCTGTTATCTCAGCATGCTGAGCGGAGTATTTTCATATCATTGTGCACATTACATCAGAGTCTGTTTACTGTCGATCACTTGACTTGACAGGAAGAGACGGATTGTTTCCTCACGTACTTACTTATCATATTCATTCATTAATTTCTTAGGTAAACTTTCTTAACAAGGGCACCAGACAATTTCTTAACATTTGACACTGCCTATACATCACATGCATTGCAAAATATCTTTGGGATATCAGATGCAGACAGAAATAAATAGGATGTACCTTTAAATGGCACCTGTATTCTCTGAAGGGCTGCAGTCTACCCCAGCATACATTGGGTAAAAGGCAGGGAAACATGTATGTACTGTAGTAGAAAACAGAAGTAGTGATTGTCTTAAGGCCAAAAGGCCACAGGTTTGAGCCCAACAACCACCATCACTGGTTCCCACAAAGTCTCATCAGTCAAATTGTCCCTGTAGATGTAGCAGCATAACAAGTCAGGATGCATCACCCACACTTTATAAAAACCATTCCCTTTCTCACATGTGCTTTAGGTGAAAATAACACTACAACAATATCACTACAACTATCAAACACAGACTGATGTGTAAAGTCAGCTGCATGACCAAACAGCCAAACTTTACTGGGCTCCTACAGGGCCCATCAGGGGAAATCAGCATCCCTTAGCTAATAAACGGTAATGACCTGCTTCCCGACACGTCTCGGAGCCTCCCTTCGTGTCGGCGTGGTGATGAGGACCAAACAGCGGAGCCAGCAAAAAGACGCTGCGCCTGGGGTGGCCTGGTAATTACTGTTAATTGGTTTAACATGGGGATGGATGGAAAGAAGGCTGGGAGAGAGTGTGGTGGAAGGAAGGATGGAGTTCTCCCTCCAAGCCCTGTCTAGAGCTCGTCTGATGTGATAGGGTGTGTTATCGCAGCTCTCTATCAGTAGCATGAGCTAATGTAGTCGAGTGGGGAGGAGAGGTTAGATATGCAGGGCGACTAGTACATAAGCAGTCTGGTTAACCAGCATCGGCTCATACGTGCACAAACATACATGCATACAAAAACATAAGACAAACAAACGCTGGCATTGGTGCACAAGCAAAATGAGGACACGAAGAACATGTAAACAAAGAAAATCAATGTATGAAAAAGACAAGGTAAACATTGAACTCTCACACACGCACAGTACTGTAAAACACACACACACTCAGGTTACACAGAGCCTGAGTGGAGCTGCTCATCCAGATAAGACAGTCAGTCTAAGAGCCATTTACAGCCATTTAATGCCTTGTGAGCCCCCTATCAGTGGATGTGTGGGCAGAGCGATGAGGTGTGGAGTATTCCCCATTCAGCTCCATGCTAATACCCTGACCATAACCTCATAATCTGTAATCTTCCTGAGAGATGCGACTGAGGAGATCTGCATTGGAAAAACAACAATATGCCCAATTTTAAGTTGTTTTTCACCCTGAATGGTAGCTGTACTTGTGTGTGCCACTATTCACAATGTGTCTTTTACCATATATAAGAGAGCTTGTGTTTGATTTTACAAACACATAACAAAGAAAGTGATACTCCCAGAGCAAGCACAGCAAGAGGATCGTGATGACAGAAAATGAAAAAAAATTTGACCTAATGTCATTTCAACACACTACTGTTGTACTGTAATATCCCCACAGATAAACAGCCTAATATAGCTTGACACCAACAGGTGTGATCTACTGTGGCTGAGCAACCCCTTCCCTCTTTATCCTCTCCTTTCTCTCTTTCTCTCAGACTGTACATTTCAGTGAGGCCAGATTGAGTGAGAAACCTAAAGATACCCTGTAGAGTTTGCTTGCAAACAAACACAGTTATGCTCAGTTCTTATATCACCAAAACAAGTTGTGTGCATGTATCCTTGAGGCTTTGTGTGTTGAATGCATTCTCTTCCTCATGAAACCTATATTGTTTACATGGGCTATTCTTCTTCTATGGTCGCCTATGGTTGCCTCTGTCGATCAGTGAAATAGCATGACATCTATATAGCCCTCCTAAAGACATGGCCATTGAATGAAAGTTTCATTTACCACAATGGGCAATTTGACATGCAGACCTAGGCAGCAACTGATGAGATGTTTCCAGCTGAGGTAATATGTCTAACACATGCACTACACCTTTGCATTACAGCCCTCTGCAATCTACAGGAATGTGAATCGCATCACCTGTGTGTACACGTGTGGGACTCTCTAAAAACTTTCACCCGGGGGTGGTGCCTTACGTCCTGCGTCATACAGAGCGTTAGCTAGCTAGATGTCACGCCTAATTGTAACTTCAAACGGATGAGTTGTAATGTCAATTAGGTTTGAATCTAAAATAAAATAAGAAATTAGAGCAGGCTAGTATTAAGCAAATTGCTAGTGTTCACCTACTGGTAGCTACTATAAACTTCATACATTTATCTAGGGATGGAAACAAAAGAAATGCATGTGTGAAGATTCTCATTAATACCAGTGTGGGGCATGGGCTCCTACCAGTGATTACAAAAGTAACACAATTACAGTAATGTATTCCTTTTTGCTGTAACGCAGTAATATAACGCATTACTAATAAAAATGTCGCAAGTTACAACGCGTTTTAACCCAACATTTACTGCCGTTTGTTTTTTTAAGAACTCACCAATACCGTGAAACATTTTGGCAAAGAAAAAAAAAGGTCCGCGAGTGTTATTTCCTGTTGCTGTATTCGGTGGTTGAAATGACTGCAGATACGGATACATTTGTGACATGGACATTATTTTCTGGAGTTTTTTACGCTGCATTGAAGCGAGCTGTCCGGTCACTGTTCCCGTGGTCAGAGCCAGAACCAGAGACGGTAGCCTAGGGACATCTGTGTCCTGTCAGTGCCGACAGCAATGTGCCCGAGCAACTGACAGATAACATGTCGGGAATTAATGTTTAGTCTTGCTACATGTAATATCATTACATGTTATCAGCGGTGGAAAGTAACTATACCGTAGGCTACTTCGATTCAATTGTAAGGTGCTTTTAATTGAGTATTTCCATTTTCTCCTACTTATTAGGCTACTTTTAGTCCACCACAATTCAGAGTCAAGTAGGATATTGTACGTTTTACTTAACTATTTCTTTTATAGCTTTAGTTACTTTGCAGATTCAGATTAATAATACAAAATAATATGAATAAATTATGATGTATATAGTGGATAAAGAGGAGACTTTGTTGATCCTGTGGTGAAATTCACAAGCTACCTGCCAAGTCATACTTCCACTTTTATTTTGGTGAAAGTAACTCAAAAGTAGTGTAAAGCATTACAATTTAGAGACAGTAATATTGTAATATATGTAAATAGTAATCAATAATGTATTACATTTTGGACGTAACTTGCCCAACGCTGGCTCTTACATATTAGAGACAGCAGTTATGGTATTTGTGGTTGTGGTAACAGACAATTAACTGCCCAAAAGCCACTGTGCAATGGGGCTGAGACATACCCACACCGCTATGTATTCATTCAACAAGTGCTGTTACGATGCACAACAGAAGTTGCTTTCCAGAATCTAAAAACTTAAAGGGGGCATATTGCATTGTCACTCTGAGAAGAGAAAAGTAATTGATAGGGGACACTGAGCTACCATCTCACACTAGGTCAAAGAGAGTTCTCACTGGTGTCCATCAGTGCACACACCAGAGTCCTATTTCAGAGTAACACGGGTCGAAAGCACGGCCACCACTGACACCATAAAGACAGGTCTCCTCTACTTAGTTTTACGACTACTCCAATACACGCAATCAGCCGTAAAATTCACCCTCACACAAAAGGGCCCTCCAATAAGCTTCTTATGGAGAGCAATAAAACCCAGCCACCTCGGGCAGAAAACAACTGCTTCTCCTCAAGTCGATTTATGTCCCAGCTTCTCTCGTTGGGTGACGAAAGAAAAAGCAGCAATGTTTCTTTTTTGGGGGGCAACGCAGTCATCTAGAGAATTGAGTGCCATCGGGATGAGGAGCGGTGACAATCCGCTGCTGTAAAACACGATGGCAGGCTGATCAGTAAATAGGCCCTGCCTGTCAACCGGACTTTCCAAGGGATGGCCATATACTGGCAGCGAGTGCAGATAGTTTTCGAGATGCTGTCACAGGGACAGCAGGAGCAAAGTACATGAAAATGTAAATGTAATATACACATTACAATGTATATCAACATATAGTATTGAACATAACTGGTTTCAACTGGCTTTTGTTCATATTTGAAAGAAAGCTGCATGTTTTACTGCACCTGATTTCTTTACCGAACAGGAATCTTGACCAAAGACACAACACATACCATAGACACAGAACGATCTACAGGCCATCTAGAACTGTTAGAGCCCCTACGCACTGAGGTATGGCGTCATAAACAGCAGAGGCGAGATGTTAACACATTGATAGCCATTACATCACCAACATCATACCAAGCCCCATTGGGTTTAACAGTCCCAGGTAAGTCACATAACATATCCCCATCGCCAATATAGCTTAAGTGCAATGCCAATTTTATGGTTTAACAGCTTTCCCACTTGATATCAGTGTAAAGTAGATGTCTGTATAGTACGAGTGGGGATCATGGAGCTGTATTTTGTGTGAAGTTGGATTTGTATGACTGCCCTTAATCGGGACAGCTTTAAAAAGTCTCACTCGAGTCAGCACAGATGATCTCCAAATGTTCTACGTCTTGATGCCTCAGTCTGACTGATGCTAAGGTACAGCGCAACTTAGTGTCAGTCGGGGTTATGTGACTGCACATAACCCCGACTGACACTGTGTAGGTGGAATACATGGTAAATCCTGCTCTAAAGATTCTTTAAATGCGCTTGACACCGTCTACGTACATGTGTCTTTCCTCTACAAAGTTCATTATTCCAGAGTTTTTAGCTTCGTCTTAGACGCCTATTAACAGGTTTCTCCCAAGTCCTTCACCCAGCTTTCCTCTCTCCCTCTCCTATCTATTGACAATCCTTACTCTCCTCATCTCAAAGCCCCACCAGCACAATGCAGGTTTTAGCTGGGATGAGAGACAGTGGTGATGGCGGCTTGAGTTCATCAACAGGGGTATAAGCCTGAAAGTTAACCAGCGCCTGACCATTAGGCTTTTGATGCGTAAGCTCTCAGTGCTGTGTAGTATCGCCAATGAGCGATGCTTCAAAGATGTGCACGGTGGGAGTCGAGAGGCAGAAGGCTTAGGGCTTTAAAGTACTGTAGTTGTGGGGGAAGTTTTCTAAAGTACGCCGAGTGGAGATTTTCTCGCAGAGGGAGGGAGAAACCGTCTTACAGTAGAAGGGATGAGTTGAAGGACTAATGTGTAAACCATCTGCGTGACTGATGAAAGTGATTTGTGCTCTCATCCCTGTCTTCTAAAAGTCTATGAACAGGATTCACTCAATATAAGAGCGGTCCACTGAGGCCCTTTTGATCAGTCAGGGAGAAACTGAGTGAAACAAAAACTTTCTGAGTTTGAAAATGTGACGATGCAATTCCTCCAATATTCATTCACACACGAACACACGTGCACTAGTTAGACCATAGAACACATAGACACAATTCTTTGCTGAGAAATCAGATTTATGTGCACACTCACACATACCGTTTAGGTGAGATCTTGTGCTGCAAGATATTGTGCAGCGTGGCTGCAACAAAACAGGGTGAATGACTATACTGTACGCGCCCATAGAGCCCAGGGCTAATGTGAAGCATAACAGCAGCACTGCCAATAGACAAAGGGAATCCATTTGGAGCCATTTCATGCATGATGTAAAGCAACTAGCTGAGGAAGAAGAGAGGGAGGACAGTGGATAATAAATGGGACATCCTCCCTCTGAGTCTGACTCTGGAGAAAGACAAGTTTTCCCACTCTTTCCACATCAAGGTGACGACAGGAGAGAGGGAGCAAGGCTTGGTTTCTTCTTCATGCCTGTCACGCTTTTAATGATGAAAGCATGCCTATAAAAACGTCATCACTTTAGTAGCTCTGTGAGCAAATTTAGCTTTCTCCCGTCCCCAGCAAGTTTGTTCAAGTTTGCAGCTTTACAGCTAGCTATGCCATGTTTAACTTCACAAAGTCAGTCGCACGCATATCTGTGTGAGGCATGAGCCAGCCTGAAAAGAGATGGAGTTTTGAGTTAGTCCTGCTGTGATGAGAAGTCCCTCAACTTGGCTTCTAAAGGAATCCATAAATATCTAGAAAGCATGAAGATCTTCTGATACGGACAGACTGGTGGTGCTGAAAAACCCATGTCTTTAACATGCTTCTGAATACAATGGCATGTTTCAATAGCAAGGAAATGTGATACTGCTGAAATGTGGAGAAGCACAAGGATATGGTTTGATCCTTGCAACCAATGACTAACTTAAAGGTCTTTGTGTAAAAACCCTTCTTACCTCACTTTTAGGATAACAGCATCAGCTAAATGCTTAAAATAGTGATAGGAAACAAGTTATCTACACAGGATCTAAAGATGTCCTTGGCCAAATGGATGCAAGCCATTACATAATCACAAGATTCGCATTTAATGTGAAAGGATTTTTTAAAGCTAATTCTGTGAGTGACTTGGCAATGTGTAGAACATGGTTTCCTGCTCGCAGATGAATTTGACCATGTTCCCTAGTCAGACTACACAAGCTCCAACAGTGACACCACAGTGCCCCCTGCTGCAGCTGAATACAAGTACAACCTGAGGGGAGCCACAAATCATCACTGCACCACAAGCTCCTACTTCAGCCAGTGGATCATTCTGACACCCTGGAGAGGTGATTATACTTATGCTGAAGTATGCCTTCATTGACATGCCCCTGCCACAGTTGAGTGAGTCAGTGTGGAATGAGGAGATGTTTGGTATAGATCAAGAATTCCCTGGTATTCATTCAGTGTAATGTGCTTTTGTAAAATGCACTCAATGGGTAGACCATGACACAAAAAAGTTGTCAGCTTTGACTCACATTTTCTGCTAAGAACGTGTGGTGTTTAAGAAAGTGGAATTTCGCGTATTCAGAGCTAGTTACTTCATGATGTCTATTCTCGGCCTGTTTTGGATTGACCTTGCTGCAATTGGGAGCGGTTAGTATTTTTTACTCCTGGTGAAATAAATAGTATATCATTCAATTGACGAGAAAAAAAAAAGGATGCTCGTAATAACCAAAAACGTTGTCATTTATTGCGTACAAAAATGAAATATTTGCTTGTCACAGATTTGCTTGGTTTTCTTTATACCATTATCACTGAACGACTTGGTTTTTTAACAGTTTGTCTGACAAAATAAGCTATCGTAAAACAAAGCTGGGAACATATGGTAATATATCATCAGGCTGGACTTTTTACAGGCTAAATAATACATTGGTTCACTGAAAAATGGCCACACCGATAATGACAATAGGTTTCAGCCCTCTTTTTTAACCCCCATCTATTTGTGTATCTGTTTGCTACCTTCGAATCACATGAAGTCACAAAGACTTTCAGCAGAAATTTGGTGAACATTTTGAATAGCCTTTAACATAAGGATCAGTTATTTAGATTTTGCCATTATTCTTCTTTTACCTGCCTGCAGGAAAAACATAAAGCATTACAAAAGCTGCACTTCTATGCTAGAAAGTGTTAGGTGTTGCTACACCAAATGCCTTCCATGTTATCCTTACAATACATTATATTATGCTTTGTTACTTTACTCTGGGTCACACGTAACATTACACATTCACATTAAAAGGAAGCCACGGAGACAATAATGAAGACAGTGAAACTCCTCCACACAGTGATTTCATACAGAAACGCTACGACTTGACAATAAAACATTTGTACAAAAACCTGTCGGGGAGAGCAAAGGTGGCGCATTCCAATATTTCATCTCAACTTTCTCCTTTACCAAGCCAGCCGTGAAACGCAGGCAGCGAATGTGTTGTTTCACTCCGCATAAACACAACACCCCCCCTGCTGAGACCAGCCTCGTTCAAATGGATGAGACATCACACGTGTGAAATCACAGAGGCACATTGCCATGTTCTGATATGGTGGGGTCAATCTGCATGGAGCACTACCGCAGTATTTATTTGTTGTGTTAGGTTTCCTTATCATTATAGAAAATCCAGAGGTATACAAGTTTATTTTCCCTTTTATCTGCAAAGGAAAATGTAAACATGAGTAAGGTACATATTGTTTTACCCCTTAGTGTAGTGATGACGCAGGTTTCTGACATTTTGCTTAAGAAACGATAAAACTGTAGCTGGAGAATACAGCGAAAATATTAACAGTTCGGAATGTAAGATGTGAACGCATTTAAATCCATATGCAATTGTACAAACTTTGTGCTGTTTCAACTCAAGTTAATTCAATTTAATAATGATGTGAATTAAGTCACTACAGATAGAAGACTGAGAGACATTTTCTGAAATTACTGTCAGTACTAGATTGTTTCTAAGACAACCATTCATTCCAGGAGCACAGGAAGGATGACAACCACACTTACTCATAGTTATAATTATTAAGTTTAAATTGTTATCTATTTTGTAATAAATCCCTGTTCCTTTTTCTTAAAGCCTCATTAGCTGAGTGTCATCCCTTTCAGTTGAAATCTGGAGGATATTGGCCCAAAAAAAAAAAAAAAAACAACAGACTGTATTTCACTGTCCATTAACTTGCAGGTTAGTACACGGTTTTACATGCAAGACACACACAGTATACTGCATAGACGCGTGCCTGCATCCACACGGAAAAAAAACAACACAAAGAAACGTGTGCACCCACACACTTAGACACACCCAAAATTATAGCAACGAAAAAGGCAGCATACACACAGACAAAAACAGACCAAAAGAGACCACCTGTCAGTGTGTGTTGAGCGCCACAGGCAACATCACCTGCTCACGGTACAAAAAAAAAAGTTTTGATATTCATATCAACTCCATACGCTCCAATCAAATACCTCTCTCTCTCTCTCTCTCTCTCTCTCTCTCTCTCTCTCTCTCTCTCTCTCTCTCTCTCTCTCTCTCTCTCTCTCTCTCTCTCTCTCTCTCTCTCTCTCTCTCTCTCTCTCTCTCTCTCTCTCTCTCTCTCTCTCTCTGACATGATAACGACACAACATAAAAGTGAAGTGTAGAAACGGAGCAGTGCAGGTGAGGTGTTTGATCGAGAGAAAACACAGCAGCATTTCTGGAGCTGAGCAAACTGTGATCCATGGGGGGAGGGGGGGGGAAAAACGACAAATTGCTAAGAAGTTTGGAGAAAGTTTCGAAGCAGAGCACATAAAATGGAGACACGGGCGCCCCTGCCGTTGTATAGTATTACACACACAAGCAAACACACTTGTTAAGGGATGTGAGTGGAAACAGACAGGGCACTCGGCCGAGTTATGAAAGGGAACTGGGCCAGGGTAACGGTCCTGCCAAACTGCCCCCCAGGCAGCCGAGGACAATCCACCATCATGACCGCCATCGACATCGCATTTAGAAAGCAGGACTCAGCTGGTGGACTGGGAATGACTGATCGGGATGGAGGAGTGAAGAAAAAAAAAAGAAAAAAGGCTAAGCAGACGGCGAGTGGAATGAGTGGATACGCACATATCAGCAGCAGCATAAAAATGACCATTTTAAGAAGCAATTTAATTTTACATGCAATTAAACAACTCGCCACTAGCATCAGATTAAGGTAACTCCACCGGTCTTTGCACATAGACGTTTAAGAACCTCTCGCAGATGTGTCATCACTAGCAACAATAAAATGGCAGGTGATGACAAAATTTTGCATTGGAGACAAGTGTAATAATCTCATCCATAAGGGAAGATTTTTTTACTTTGTTTAAGGAAACGAATGTGCAATGTTTGCCAATATGTGTAGGTTACTGGTAGAGAAAGAAGATAAGAATGATGGATTGTTGAGTCAGGATAGGTAGACCAAATCTAGATTGGTCAGCCCCTACCCTCCCTGCTTTGTCTCAGCCTTGTTTAACATTGATTGAGCTTTCAGAGGGCTAACTGATATTGTACTTTATTGCTCTTTGTTGGGGGAAAAGTGTCTTTGCTTTACAACTCTCTCCATATATATGAAACACTACTGCCAAGGTAAATGCAATTTATTCTGCCTCCCAAGTAATGTGTGTCTGAAATGTATTCCCTCCCCGCAGCAAAACTCATTTTCACAAGCCACAAGACAAAATATTAACATAAGCTTCAGAATGAAATGTCACAGTGGTTTCTTTGTCAAACTAAAGTAAGGGCTGGTTCTCCTAATGCAGTGTTCAGAGGTGGAAACTCCCGGTGCGGCTACTCTGGTCTCAGGTGCCACACCTGTGCTAATAGGACTGCTAATTGGAGCGTGGCACTATGAGAGCACACGCGCACACACACACACACACACACACACACACACACACACACACACACACACACACACACACGGACTAAGGCCAGACACACCAGGACGTTGTATGCTTTACCTTGGGGACTGTGTGTATGTGTGTGTGTGTGTGTGTGTGTGTGTGTAACAAGTGTTTGACAAAAAAAAAAATTTTATATCATGTTTTTTAATTATTAAACATCAACGTATTCATCATAAAATATGCATGAAGACAGGTAGCGATAAAGAGAGAGAAAATGCGAGAAACAAAGACTGAATAGAGGTCTTTCGACTGGACAGAAGTGCAAAAGCTTGTTGGATGTTTTCTTTTCACGTTTTTCTTTTTCTCTCAATCTCTCTGTGTTCTCTTCATTCAACCATTTTCCTTCTTATAACAAGCGTGGAGGCAACATGTTGAATAAAATAACAGCATGGGTTGTTGTCGGAGCAGCCTGGTTTGGGATCTGTGTGTGTGTGTGTGTGTGTGTGTGTGTGTGTGTGTGTGTGTGTGTGTGTGTGTGTGTGTGTGTGTGTGTGTGTGTGTGTGTGTGTGTGTGTGTGTGTGTGTGTGTGTCACCATGTTATACATATTGTCAGGATCAGAAACATGCACACATAAAATACTATGAACATTGCCCTCCCCCATTCTGTATATCTCATACATACGTCCTAAACCTTTGTCATGCCAAGCATCTTGATCACACACAGACACACACACACACACACACACACACACACATCCATGCCATTCCATTTCAAATAGAACAGAATTGCAAAAAAAACATCCCCCCGTGTGCACACTACTACAGAAGAAGAAATCAGAAAGGAGCTAGGTGCCCCAAAATACAACAGAAAAAAGGTTTGTGTTTTTTCTGGTTGTTGGTGATGGGGATGTGTTCCACAGTTGTTGTTCAAAGAGCCGTATTTGAACACAAGTAGGAGACACATCTGTCGAGTATTTCTTTCCTGTCATGAATTATTAACATCCTGTCATCGCTGGCAGCAACAGTCATCATTATTTCACATATGAATAGAAATAATGACAAAAGTGTGTCTCATGTCTATGAGGTGTGCCCACACAGTGTTTGTGGTGTTGAAATGGGGAGGTCTTCATAACCAAGCAGGAAACAGAATGATCAGCAAAATATATGTAGTGTTTGTTTGTTTATTAAGTGTGCAGTTTAGTGGATTACTAGCTACATAGACCAGGTGGTACATGACACAGTGTATTTACCCCTCAGTGGGTGAATTCTCTGAATTCTCCTACCATTCTCTGTTGTCTCTGTCCCAAACCAGAGAAATCAGAGGTCACTGAAAGAGGGATCAGACATGTAGTCATGAATGAGCTGATGCTTTTTGTTGTATGGTGCTTTATTTTATTAGTTTGTGTCTTCATTTGTGTTGTCTGGGTTTTCTTGTTGAGTTCTGAGTCTTGTGTTTTTAATGTAGGCGTCTATTGTTGAGTTTGTGTCTCTCATGTATTAGTTGTGGACCTTTATGTATTTTTTAAAAGGCTCATCTAGGGACGAGCATCTGAAATTAGCCACGGCTATAAAAGGCTGTGGTGTGTGGCATTGGTTTATGCTACATAATTGTCCCTACACAAATAAACATTAAATAAATAAATATAGTACATAACAGCAGCTGTGAAGCTGGTAAGGACTCAAAGTGTTGCTCCATTATGGATTTTTGGCAACCGGTGCCTGAACCAGGCGTTCAAATCATTATACAAAAAAACAAAAGACTGAATAAAAAATGGTTACTGCACTCAGGTTGATATCACAACAGTCATTATTGAAAATAAATAAATGTCGGACTTGCAATTATGTAACAAAAACAAATCTGATGATGTCTACATTTGGTTAAATGCTTCATGGTTAGAAAAAAGAAACCACATCCAATTTTCATCTGTTTGAGCGGCAGAACATTAATTTCCCCAACGTGAGGGTTGAACTCGCTTACGTTTTTACTTTGGCAGTGTTTCGTACCCCCTCACCACTTTACACATAATATATCGGTCACTTTACACATACTAACAGGCTGTAGTTGGGCAAAAGAGATTTCTCTACGTAATATGACCTCTGGTAAACAAAGTAAATGAGTGTGTGTGCCTGCCTGCGTGCGTGTCTGTGTTGCTGTGATCAATAGAGTCAGTTGGTTCAGTTCATTCACTCCCTCATAATCAATATGGGATTGGAGAGGAACTCAAGGTCCGTCTCTGTCTTTCTCTCTCATCCCATGGACTGTTTAAGGGCCCTTGAGGTAGGGAGTGGAGAATAAACAGCAGAACGAAGACCATGGAGAGGCGTGGATAGAAAGATAAGCGTGTCGTCTGTTAACGGTTCAGATGAGGGTTGTGAGGAATACTGCACTGATTCTAATTCTACAAACATCGTGAGGAGAGAGTTTTAATGGGAGATATCAAGATAAGGTCATTACAGGACACGTTAAGAACACATGCATAAAGATGGAAAGATGTTGCATTAGAGATGCAGACACGTACATATAGTATGATGACTATATGAAAGCATGTTCTTGTGCTTTCGGTCAGTATAGTTTGTAAAGCTGTATTCATTCCCTTAACCCATAAACCTATAGCTATATTGTCATGCATTTGTATCCCCAGATGGCAGCGTCAGGTAAATTCTGTTGGTGATAGTACCAAGATTTGTGAATTGTAACATGTCAGTAAGACCTGCCCAGTTTATGGCGGCTAAAAGAAAAATATGATTATGGAAAATACGAATAGAAACGCCTGTTTAAGGTAACTATTATTTTTATTTTCCCTATGAAGTATTTATGTTTCAAGTCATGTCTTTCCGCACACTGTCAACACACATTAGCCCAAGTGGGAAAAACCTGGATGTCTCATTGAAGAGTGGCTTTTCTCTTATTCAGGTCAAGCCCATTATTACAGTGAGACTAAAACTAAGCAGTTAAGATGAAACATAACAGATCTTTAACCTTCACGTCAACAAGCCTTGCCTCAACTTTCACCTCGATTTATCTTAATTCCAGTAATCAACCAAACATTGAGGCAGAAACTGGTCATTTTAGACACTTACGGGCGACAAGACAGGATAGACATACAGTAAATTGTAGGCACACAAAATAAAACACACACTTTTCTAATGGCTGAGAGGGTTGCTAGTGTGTCCTTGGGGAGTGTCATCAGTAGGTGAGGCCACACACAGTGTCAGTGAGTGAATCAGGGCTTTTACAGTGTAATGGGCAGAGAGAGTCACTGACACATGGCTCTTCTTTGTTCTGTTGGAAGACAGACATTTACACTAATGCATGTATACAGGACGGTGCTTCTGGCACAACAGAGCAATACTATCACAAACCATCAGATAAGTGTGCGTATGTGTGTGCGTGTGTGTAAGCTGATGGATGAGTGTCTTTAAAGATAAATGGGTGCCTATTATTTGTGCCTTTTATAGGCAAACTCCCTGCTGACTTCCGAATGGAAATAGCACGCAGTCTTCCCGCACACACACACACGTGCGCATACACACATAAAAAACACACGCACATTCCCATAACGAGCTACAACTGAGGGGCCCTAGGCTGTGGCACATCTGTTGTAGAGGAGACATAAGGCATTCATGCAGGGACTCTCAAGATTCCCCATGTAATACCACATACACATACAATACACACACACACACACACACACACACACACACACACACACACACACACACACACACACACACACACACACACACACACACACACACACACACACACACACACACACACACACACACACACACACACACACACACACACACACACACACATATTCACTGTATGTGAGTGGATCAGCTTTTTTAAAGCACAAAGGAAGAAGGAAGGCATAGTGGTGAAGGGTCTTAAGGGAATTTTACCTAAAAATCCCTTCTGGATGAAACCATGGCTGCACACAAAGACACACTAAGAAACATTCTCTCAAATTGGCCCACTGACCTTCAGATACCCTCTATAATACACACAGTGTATAGTATTCTTCACTTCTAGTGAAAAGAGAGAGGATAAAAAGATGGAAACTCATTTGCATATTAAAGACAGAAAAACCCTTTTATATCACAGCAATAAGTCGCTTTCGTCCACATTTGATATGATTTATTTATTCATTTTAGTGGCATTATAGGGCTGCAACAAATTGTTATTTTTGTATGATCAATAAATCTGAAGATTATTTTCTTAATTAAATATTGAATCATTTTATCTTTAAAATTCTAGAAAACTGTAAAATAAATAAATAAATAAATAAAAACAAAAACGTTTTTTCTATCCAAAGTGGTATGTTCAAGTTCCATGTTTCATACAAAACCGGAATATAATATAAATTATGACCACATTTGACTAGCTGGAACCAATGAATGAGATTAAAAAATGACAAAATAGTTGCGGGTGAATTTAGTGTTGATCGACTTATTGGTTATTTGACTAATCATTTCAGCTTCATTATACTGTATTTGCAGAAATTGTAGTAGGAGCAGTACAAGCAGTTGTAGGACTATAGTATTATTGAGTAAGAGTTGTGAGAGTAGTTCTATGGCCAAATACTATTTTAGAAAGGGTTAGGGTAGGATGGCATGTGAAAACCACATGTAATCCTACCAGGAATAGAAAGATTTGAATAATGATTTGGAGAAAAAAAAAAGGCTTGAACAGACTTTTATTTGCTATTGATTTTTAAAAAACATTTAAAAATAAGGACACACCAGGCTGTGTGACAAATTACACCAACTAGCAATTGTGCAAGAGGAAAGCATACAGTGCTTTAGCATGTCTGTAAGCCTCCAGTATTTTAGCAAAGCAGGACATAATCCGAAGAGGTCTTTAGCCTTTTCTCATGAGAGGCAATGAGAGCACACAGCCGTGGTGTTACAGGGGATTCAGCCCTCTGCATGCTACAATATGCCTGTCTAAAGCTCTCCAAACCAGGTTTAGCATCCCGGCCCTGGCACCACCTCCCTCCCTCCCTTCCTCCCACCCGGCCTGTGCCAGTGTCGACGCCAGGCTCAGCTTAGTTTGTGGCGATGCCTGCTCTCCACTCAAACTGGGTTCTCTCTGCTTTTCTTTGGTTGGATAGATCTTTTATTATTGTCTCTTCCATTGTTCTTTGTTCTTTTTTGCACTTTTATCTCAAAACTGATTTGTTTTCCATTTACTTATTTACTTGCTTTCTTCCTGTTTTTTATTTAAAATACATTAAGTTTGTGCATATAAGTGTGTTTTGTTAGTTTAGGTTGTCTGCTCGCGTGTATGCAGAAGTGCTTTAACAAATCCTTCAACTAGACAGGTGTATATCATATGAGCTGTAATAAACCAGCCCGGTCTAAAACAGAGCGTTGCCTTTCAAAGTCTATCTGATAGCCAATTTTCAGACATAACCTTGGAGTGACTTTGGATCTGCCAGGGTAATTATATATGGTTCTGAGAGAAGTAGTCAAGTGTTGAAAACAGACGCTCATGGTCTGAAGACTCTTGAGACAAAAGCTACAGAGGGATACTTGTCATGCAGAAGAAACACTCGCTTGGTTTAACAAGAAGCTGAGAGACAGCGGTGTGAGAGAGAAATAGGCCTATATTCAAAAGAATAAGCAATTGATGGAATATTGAAGTATTCGGTTTAAGACTGCAGTTTCTGGTGAACTGGCTGTAACTTTGTATAGGTAATTTCCTAGCGGACAAATGCACTGACGAGCCGCGTGGAGAATGCACTGCTGCCCCTATTAGGCGATGTGAAAAAGGCTCAAATGTGGAGATGGCTTGCACTAAAATGGGCCAAACTCACTGCAGCCACATAATGACACAACAAGGATAAATTGCAACTATAACTCATCCAGTTCCAAAGTGGAAACCAGGACAAAGTATCTTCCCCCGGATGCCAGTGGGCCTTGTGGGTGCAGCACTCTCCACATCTGGAGAATAGAGGAAAACAAGGTCCTTGTTATCTTAGTATTCCTAGTTACACCCCTCTAGGGGTCTTTGGGAGGGCAGCAGGATCCCAGTAGGGGGTCTCTATCTGTCACCTCAGTTTAGGGCCTGTTCTATGGCGGCTGACCCAAATCGGCGCCCTGGGGCAATGTCGGGCCCCTACACAGGACTCCACCACTGCAGATAATAGGCTTGTATGGCAAAGTATCCAGACATTGGAACCAAAGCAGCCCTGACAGCTGTCAACCAGGACAAACATCCTCCTGCATGACACAGGCACATGCACAACACAACGATGGAAGTGTGTGTCGCTACTATAGTACACGTATGTATGTGTGTGTGGGTGGGTTCGTGCATGGTTGGTTTTCTACATAGCTGTGTAAATGTGTGCATTTTATTGTCTGTGTGTGGGCCCCTCCATTTTTTTTTCTAGTTTTGGCACTGCCTATCCACAGCTCTGGTTAAATACCCCGGCATTTCCAGACAGTATTCAGGCGAGTTGACGCCATGTCAGGAACAATTAGGCACATTGGCAGAAATCCCTTCCTGTAGGGGAGCTGTCATGGATGAGAAATCAAAGACAACTAGCTGGGTTGCCTCCGAGCTGAAAGACAGGCTTGGTGACGTGACCTGATTTCACTCGTTTGACTAAAAATCCACAGCTGAAGATGGAGGAGTTGCCTTCTGCTCTGCAATATGGAGTAATATTCTTACCCCGGGCACAGGAGTTGTGTATGTCAAACTGCATATGCTATACAGCTGAAGCAGTAGTTTTGTCAACAAGAATGGACCAGTGTCATCAATGCTGGTGGCTCAGCAGGTCCACATCAGCAGGTTCAGCAGGCTGTCATGCACTAGTGACGCTAGTGGAGGAGGAACCAGCCCCGGTGTGGAAGCCCATTCACTAGACACACGCACTGTCCCCACAGAAAACTTGCCCCAAGGAGTACAATAACTTTTGACCTGTGGCCCTAACCTCTGTATTAATGAAGAGCTTGGAGCGAATCATCTCTTACATGCTCTCTCAGTTTATGCAAGATAAAAACGGACCCATACCAGTTTGCATACAAGAGAAAGTACAGCCCTGATGCTGTTGCTACCATCATGCACCTTGTCTCACAGATGGATACACCACTCTCCAAAATGCATCAGATGGAGATTAAGCCATATCTCATGCAATGGTACTGCTCCTTCCTCATCAACAGGCAACAGCTGGTTCGGGTCAACAACACCTACTCACCCCTGGTTACAACTAGCTGCGGCGCTCCACAAGGATGTGTCAGCTCCCCACTGTTATTCACCCTTAACACCAACGACGATGTGTTAACGGTGCGCCTAACCACTATGTCATCAAATGATCTGATGGTATGGCACTGGTAGCACTGATGATGGAGGGGGAGGAGCCAGACCTGTACCTGACAGTGTCAGAGGAGAAGAGATCATCTTCAGAGCCACGCAAGTCAACAATATTGTTAAGGTCACAGTTCACAACCAGCAACCCATAAAGCAAACATCAGCATTCCAATTGATGGGGGTGCACACAGACATTGCGTTTTCCTGGACTTTATCTACAACGAGGTACAACAGAGGATTCACTTTCTAAGGAGAGTGAGGTCATTTGGAGCCAATAAGAAAACCTCAGTCTACTCTTTTGCTCCACCATTCAAAGGGTCCTGCAGTACAGAGGCTCAGTCTGGTCACTCTGTCCAACTGAAAACCAGGATATTACGTCTCCTGGGGATCTGCTCCAAGGTGCTGGGTCAACCTGTGGAAAAAACCCGTCCTCAGCTGCACTAAGCGTACCCTCAGACTGGCTGAGAAAATCCTCCTGGATCCTTCTCATGTTCTACAGGAGGTGTACCAACTTCTGCCCTCTGGGAGGCGCTTTAGGGTGTGAGGTTGCAGGAAGAAGTAGTACAAGCACTCTTGTTCCTCACTCTATCACACTGCTCAAACAACCAAAGAGGTGATCAACGCCTGTACATAAACTCCCCATACTTGTGCGCAACCTCTCCCCCCTTGTGCCCCCTCTCCATTCAACATGAACTGTGATTAAACGCACAGCCCACACGCACAAACATACACTCAAACATGAACTATGCAACCACCCAGACGGGGACTGTGATCATAACAATCATATATAATCTGTTGGATCTAGAATGTAAAAAAAAAAATCTTTTATCAACTCCACTGCTTGACCTTACATAACAACTCATTCATTCCAGTGAAAGCTGGTCACCCTGTACACATTGAGGATGGGACAAAATAATCTATATTACTATTTTGTGTGGCTCTTGTGCAATTTGATATCAATACTCTGCTCTCAAAATGGCAATACGCTCTATTGTGTTAGTGGTTTTTTTTACATTTTGAACTATGGTCAGCCTTTTTCCATTTTTTGCCATTTGTCATTAAAATATTGAAACAAATGTGTGCTTATATTGCCATGTTTTACTTTGTGGTACTTTGGTACACAGTGTTTCATCACAGTGTATAAAAGCACTTCATAATGCAGTGAATAAAGATTACAGGTTTGATTACTGCTTTTAATAAAAGAATTGGCCTTATATGAAGTACAGTATATTACCTCTATGACTTACACAGTATCATGAGATATTGTAGATCATTTTATGACATATGTCACAGTTCACAAAACAACCTGTGCTGTGATACTACCGTCATTAGTACAGGTTTGATACGGATTATTTTCAAGGTTCCATAGCATTGCTTATTAGAAAACAATATGCGCATAATACAATACAGCACAGCTATACCTATTATATAGTGATTTTCTTTAAATACAATTACTGACTTAAACCACCCTAATACACTTGAAAAGACTATTCAGTTGCTAACAGTAAAGGCCTTTGATTTAGCTTCTAATAGAAAAAAAAGCACACAGGCATCTCCCAACTGTGAGGGATTATAACAGCATAAGTGGGAAAGAGGGAGTTACTGAAAAAGAACAGTGCTCAACAAATCTTCCCAGAGTAAGTGAAGTTCAAAAACTAGGAACCTAATAAACAAACAGCAACAGACAATAAATCCAAAGCCCCAGAGGAAAATGAAATGAAAAACTGCTTGCTTTCGCCCACGAGATATACTACCATACTGCAGAGCTGACTCTGGTCCTTACTGGCTAATTACAGCTGACTACAGGACGCTTTACGTATGTGTGGGCATGTGTCAGAGTGTCTGTGTCTGTGTGTGTGTGTGTATGTGTGAGACTATTCATGTGTGCGTTCTTGTGTGAAAATATAAATGTGATGTCTCATTTTGTCTGAGTTTTCTTTTTTATTGTCTCTATGCTTGATGACAACATTTACACTTTCTGGCCAGGAGAAGTTTGTGTGTGTGTGTGTGTGTGTGTGTGTGTGTGTGTGTGTGTGTGTGTGTGTGTGTGTGTGTGTGTGTTTATCTTCATCAACTTCTATCAGCAGTAACACCTTTCAAAGTTCAGCTATCTGAGTGTCAGTCTGAGGATATGTGTCAGTCTAAAGGGATTTGTTTCAGAGCAGAAACAGGTGCTGGTGGCTGACAGAAAACTGGAGTAACTGTCAGTATTTCGCCCCCACTTCCTCCATGCTTCTGCCAGAAGGCTAGTGGGTGCTTATAGAGCGTTATCAAGTCAACGATAGCCCATTTAGAAACATCACGTCCACTGGAGTATTAACAACCAGGCGGTGGCAGTTATAGTTCAAATTAATAATTTTGTTAAAACAGACAAAACATCAATTTAGTTAAATGTGTTACAAAATAAACAATATTTTGTCAAATTAACCCTGTCCACTGATTAACAAAAAAAGATGCAGCTACTCACAAACATTGTTGCCAAGAGCTTCCAGCTCTCAAATGCCACCGGAGCAAACGTTTAATTACCCGAGAACAATCAATTCCATCTTAAAAGGTGGAGCTCAGACTCGGGTACTCAAACTCAGTCAGGGTCCCTTTGATTAGATTACAAAACAAATCAAAATAATGCACAGTAGCTAGACCTCCACGGAGCGGTTAGTTTGGCCACCAGAGGGCAATATATGGGTAAAGCACATTTTTAGAAACACACCAGTGCAGTGCCTGTTCAAAACATGCCTGTTTGGCAGTGTTGCCAACCTAGCGACTTTGTCACTAGATTTTGCGACTTTTCAGACCCCCTTAGCGACTTTTTTTAGCGACAAATCTGGCGACTTTCTTTAGAAAAGACATTGACTTTCTGTAGAAAAGTCGCCAGTATTTACCATATTTCTCTCTTGTGGCGGCCAAAACAGTCACCTCTCTCTTCTGTTCTGTGACTGGAGCAGCCCCTCCCCTCTCTGCTCTCTCCTCATGTGCAGCAGCACTGCACGGGCAGGTAGAAGGGGAGGGGGGAGGGGGGACAGGTTGCGGGGGCTGGTATAGGTACGAGAGACAGCGGGACGCAACGGGAGAAAGACACCGCTGAGCTGTCCTGGCCCTGGGCAAGCCAGCCTTCTTTGAGAATTCTTTATTGATCTTTTCCCTCTCGCTTTTTTTTTACTTCAAAGATAGGCTACCTAAGTAATAATTATAATGCAGAATAAATTCCTTTATGTAGGGTATTTTCAGGATATATCAAGTGTTTCTGGCTTTGCTTCTATAGTAAAGGTACATTGAATTATTCCATACATTACATTGTTGCAATGACCAGGAATGGCACTGCCATATTGTAAGAGCCTGTCAACTGATTATCAAACTGTGGTACATGCAAAATAAATTAAAGTTCAGTTTCTATCGAGTCTTGACATTGGCTCAGAGGACATATGAATGGTTTGATGGTTTTACTCTCTCTGTATTTCCTCCTCCACCTACAGAAAACAGAACATTATCATACTGTACGGCAGAAATCAAAAAAGAATGCACAGTAAAGGTAGAATACATAGGCTATGTAGTTCAGAATGTGTGAGGTGAATGTGTAACACTGTCTGAGAGATGTCGGTGAGAGACAGCCAACCAGACACAACAGTCTTCAATCTATGCCAAAAGAGCTTACATTCACTCACAAACACATACATACACAAATGCGCGCACACACACACACACACACACACACACACACACACAGCACAGACAAACAGAGTAATTAGTCTTTGATTTCCCCCGGCAGTGTTCTGGTACCAGGGTAAGCTGCTGGGACCCTGCTTTAGCCTTGGCTAATTTCACTCACGGCTTGATCTCGACCCAGCACAGGTGCCCACTTGGCACCCAACCGCTGTTGCCATGGCAATGCCAACTTAAGGGGCCAAGAAAATGCCAATTGTCCAAGGAGCTCAACGACAGCCATGGAGCCATGGATGTGGTACTCATAAACAGGCCGCATTAGCACAAATAGAGGAAATGGTCAGATATGGACAGTTCAGTTAGGTTTAAATAGGCTCCCCCTTCTTCACTTCCTAAAGGTTTTTGGCATTTTTGTTTTTCTCTACAGTATGTGTTAGTATTAGGGCTGTCAAAATAACGCGTTCATTTCGATTAATTAATCTGAGAAAAAATAATGCGTTAAAAAAAATAATGCAGATTAATCCATTCCATATTGACGTTTGACCTATAGCCGTTCTAGTCACTATTCGACTGTAAAATGAAGGAGGGAGACGAGAATGTGCTGCTTGGATCATTGATTGGAACCTTTAGCTACTTGTTACTTCTTCCTGCCAACCCTGGCTACCGAAATCTGGTGCCACTGATATGTCTGGTCTTCTCTCGCATGCTCTGAAACGGACGATACAGGCAACACAAACACCGCTGCACGGGACGCTCGTTAACACTATACTCAACGTTAGCCTACCGCTAGCTAGTAGCTGGATTAAACACTGTTAAAATGCTGACAGCTAACGCTAAACGGTGTAAAGTTTGACTGTATTTTACTGTAGAGGATTCAACACCGGTATGTAACAATCTGCTAGCCTGACAAGCCAGCTGCCACTAGGGTGCGTCTAACAATCTGCAGCTGCCGTCGGAAAAACAACACAGACGGTGGGTTCAATGAAACTGGTAAACTACAGCCTTGTGGTGCATTTGAAGTTATTGTAAATGTCCTTTTCCCATCTGGTGGTTGTTTTTGTCGTTCAACAGCAATTTACTAGTGAAATAAGTTATTGTTATAGATTATTATCAAATCATTTAATTTTGACCATATGGCCTTAGTAATAAACAAGCCCTTCTTTAATGTCACCGACTGTTGTTTAGTACCATTCTTTTTTCTTTTCTTTTTTTACTTTCTTAAAAAGTATCGGTTCAGGCACCGTTAATTATGTATGCGATTAATTTCGATTAATTAATCACAGAGTATGTAATTAATTCGATTACATTTTTTCATCGATTGACTGCCCTAGTTAGTATCCATTCCCAAAATCAAAAGATATGTACTCACACTCTGTGTAATGGACGGTATACAGACAATCCTGTAGACGGCTATAACTTGGGCCTGAGTGCCTCTCTGTGGTTTAAAAGAGTCACTGCAATGTCTGTCAAGCTGCGGGTCCACGCCTACATGCACCTGCTGTAAAACATGCTACACTGAACCGCTCATTCGGGTACTTCGGCTGTAACAAGCCCCTGAGGACACACACACACACACACACACACACACACACACACACACACACACACACACACACACACACACACACACAGAGAGCCTGCAGTACAGGCTTGCTTAGTCTGACCTCTCTTAAGAGGAGAGATCCAGACTACAAACACCAAAGGACACACTCCTCAAATTACCTTCACTTATATGTTATCCAGCCCCCTTTGGACAGAATATATATATGGCAACTTGCACACTAAGCAAGCTGACAAGTTGGATGAGGCCCAGTCAAGTGCAAAGGGTTAATGATGTTTGCCAGAGCTGTAACGATTAGTCGACAAAAATAGCAAATCTGACTCCAGTAAAGATTTTGGATGTTGCGCTGCTTGTTCTCTTCTCTGAAATGGATACATGAACACAATGCAAATATAAATAAAAAATGACCTCCACTTGTTAACAGATTAGTCTGAAACTCACAATCTTATTCCACACATTCAAAGGACTTAATTACAGGAATCAAGTTCGCTTTTGTGTCAGACAGTGAGTTTGTCTCGCACAACAACAACAGTTTTGAAGTGTTATATACCATTTTAAATGCTAATGCAATAGCCCAATTTCCCTGCAATGACCATTAAAGTTTTATCTAATTTTATCTAATTGGCCATATCACACCCATTCATTCCTTTATAAACTCCTTTCAGCAGACGCATTTTGTGAATTTCTTACCTAAGGCCATCTCCTAACCAGGAGTCATTTTCATTGCCACATTGCCATCTGGTGTCTGTATCACAGCCATTTCCAGCCATTTCATAGCTATCAGAGGATTTATTTTTTTACAATAAATGAATTTTCAAAAGTCTAACCTAAGGCTCTTGAGCTAGATGAAAGTTTATACCCCCTTCCTAGACAATCTTACATGACTGTATGAGGTTGTGTCATTTGGCTAGGGGCTCATTCATGCCCGCTGATAGTCTCATTGGAAATTATCAGCAGTGTGTTTAAAGCTGTCCATATAAAAATAGACATGAGACCACAGTTTCTACGATCCTCTGAACAACAGACTATCATATGTTGAACTTCAATTTTTTTTCCCGCACATATGACGCACATTGGTAAGTGTGTTGTAATTCTGATTAAACGTTAGGCTCTCGATCACATTCACTTCTCTTTTTAAACTGCTGTGTGAACAACATTTGTCCATCAGTTAACTTGAAAACTGGAAAAAGTTGGAAAGGAGTTAGGACAAATTAGCCTGAGTAGAATAATGTTTTTTTTCTTACGATGCATACATGACATGCAAAAGAAATTCTAAAGTGCCGCATTTTTTGTCAAGTCCTTCTAATTTCAAATCAAATATATAATTTAAATGTTCTCTCTGGTTACAAAATGCAGTCTAGCTGTGCTAATAAATAAATATTGAGGTTCAAATACTTAATTGGGATCCTGGTCTGAGTCTAGTCTTCTGAGTGTACTTATTTAAATAAAGCTAGACTAGCTAAAACCTTCAGTCAAAGCCCTATTTTGTTGCTATTGGAGTTACATCCCATAGTCTATATCTTCAATGTACTTGGTGGTGTGAGTCCCATATCCCTGCTGTAAATACTAAGTATGTAGTTAGTGTTGTTATTGTTATCCCTAAGCCTAACAATGACATGCTATTTCACACAGTGTGCTATTATCTGCATCAACTGGCCTATGAATGAAGAAAAAAAAAGAAGCTATTCCTCTGCCAAACTACTACTTCCCACTTCAGTCCAATTGGTGGCAGTAGTGCACTAAAAACCTAGTGTGGCAACTGCCAATGAACATCAATGAAGCCTTGAAAATCTATAGACAATAACTCAAACACACACTACACTTAATGCTTCACTAGTAACAGATAGCCAATACTACAAGTAGTGTTAAGTCATCGTGTGCGGACGAGATAAAACTAAAAAGGTCCTGTTTTTCTGCTCGCTCCGTCTAAATAAAGCTTTTCAGCCTGCTCAGAGAAACAATTGTGTCTCCATAACCTCTGTGATCCGAGCAAATATGTCACCAACAAACCATAATACTGTAATCACATCAGAATTATCTTTATAAAAAGGTAGGAAATGTGGACATAGAGCTCAACTTCACACAAGAACCAAACTTGGAACAGCAAGAGGGACATTTATGCAACACAAAAGCAAAAGTAAAACCAGCCAACTGTACAGATACAGTTTCATATTCCTCATGCATGTGTAATGGAAGATAGATCATCGATGTGGAGATCTGTGGAGCAGAGACAGGCTGCAGCATGCAACTCTATGACTACATATGAAACACATCATGATAATCTGACTGCTGAACCTGAGCCAGACAACCGTCATACTGCACGTGCGCGCACACACACACACACACACACACACACACACGCACACACACAGCTTGGGTGCTCCCAACGGTAGAGCCACAGAAACTTGCGAAGTGACAACAGTGCATTAACTCCTGCTCTGTTTTCTCTTCATGCCACAGCAGTGACACACAGTAGAATTTAATTTAATTTTTTTGTGATAGAAACCGCTACAGTGGACATCAACAGTGGACCTCAGCAGTCAGTCAATATATAGTAAGGACTATCAGTCTTAACTGAATGTTTGGATAATGCAGTTTACCAGCATCTACCAACCTACTGTATAAACTCAATCGTAATTTCTTATTTTTGCTGTTTTCTTTTTTTTTGCTAGCGTTAATAATACATTTTAAACTAACTACCGACCAACCTAATCACGCTTCCCTTAAACCAAGTGAAGCGTGATCTCAGTGGAAGTAACTTAAATAAGAAGTGTTTTTCATTGATCTGCATAACTATAAATTATGCTTATCTACAGCTGCAAAGCTGACATTGATACTACATAACCCTGTTTGTGCAGTGTAGTAGTGTCCCGATTTAGTGTTTCTCAGGGGGCCAGAGTCCTGTCGAATACCCCAGTCTGAACTGTACAGATGTGACACCCTGCCTTTTATAAGTGAGCAGGCAGGAGGAAGCTGCAAAGAGTTGGAATAGTTTCACAATGTAAAACATATGATGTCAATTTGGGTTGGAGCCAAAGTTCACATGTAGGACCTTGTGGCACAACGGTAGCGCGTCTGACTCCAGATCAGAAGGTTGCGTGTTCAAATCACGTCAGGGTCAATGAATTTTAAGGCCTGCACTCATCTAATGCATTCCGTTAAACGAAAGAAGTTACACAAAGACATCACAGCTCATCAGTTACTCCTACCTTTCAGCTCTGCTGTAAAATAAACAGCAAGAAATGCAAACAACACTGAATTACTCACAGATATCATACCTTAAAAACAACTGAATGATGCAGTGCTAATAGATCCTCTATTTTGTAATTACTATACTTCATAGCTATTACTTCAGCTTCATATGGCTTCAATTATCCATTCTTTTTTGTCATATGTAAACTTTAACACCACTGAGATTCCAAATTGTGGTTGTGGTGTTACCGCCAGGCTCAAGTCTGGCAACATAATTGAGGCCAATCATAACACAAAGTGCAAAAACAACCACCTGCAACAACCTAAAACACTGTCAAAAAAGCAGCCAATTTCAGATAAAAATCTATTCAGATTAGGTTTTATTTAGATAAGAGAAAGAAGACAGTAAAGTTTATTAATGAGATATCCACGAGCAGTAGGCCAACATCACTCACTACAGCATAGACTGGGAAGCCTGTGGAAGTAGTACATTCATAATGATAAGAGTGGCATTGTGATCAATGCTTTGAAATGAACAGGTCTGGTAAACTGTGTTGAGTGGGTTCCTTCCTGTTAGTAGAGTGAACCAGGGACAGAGGCAGTAGCTGATGGAAAGAACTGGACAGACTGGATTTACTACTAACAGCTATACATTCACACAAAGAAGCAAACACCCACACCGAGATAAAATCCTGTGTGTACACACACACATAGTCAGAAGGCTGTTCCACTGGCCTAAAGTTAGCTGTCTCAGACTCAGCCCACATCCAACTGAGTTATGCTCTCTGTCATTTACAGCAACTACCAATAGAGTTTTACTACAGTATGTCAGTCGTGTGACTGTACTATCACTGTTTATGTTTTAGACTGCAGAGCTGTAACATAACATTTAGAATATCACTGTAAAATTATACTGATGAGAGTGATATACAAATAATCAAAAATCAGCTGTTACTGTGCTCATGACAGTGATTGGTCAGGCTAAATGTCTTGTTAATGAAATTAAATATTGTGTCATCAGTGGGATGTAAAAAGCCCACACAACCACCAGGGGGAGCAGATATTCACAGCAAGGGGAAAATAGAGATGTGCCAAGTAGTCTTCATTTAGTTTACTAAAACTTTCCAAAAATAGAAGTCTTTCTTTTTTCTTGTCTGTAAAGGACTACATGAGAGGAGAGGAGAGGAGAGGAGAGGAGAGGAGAGGAGAGGTTTTTAAAATCCCTTTATTGGACCATTTCCAGATAAGATTCACAGTCACAGAAAATCAACAGACACAAACAAAGAAAAAGAAACCAAAAACTAAACAAACATTAAAAACCAAATACTATCAATACAAACTTTGTGCTTTTTTCCAATCAAAAACTAACCATCAACTCTCCCTCCTCCCCCACAGAGCATAACACTCCCCTCACAGCCCACAAACCACTAAAAACCAGCAAATTGTCCATCAGAGGAGAGGAGAGGAGAGGAGAGGAGAGGAGAGGAGAGGAGAGGAGGAGAGGAGAGGAGAGGAGAGGTTTTCAAAGTTCCTTTATTGGACCATTTTCAGAGAAGAATCACAATCACAAAAATCTAAACCAAGTCAAGAAAAGGAAATCCTAAATAAAATAAATAAAAACCACAACATAATTGGTCAAACAAATAAAACATGTGCTTTCTTAATTAAAAAAAATTAAGAGAGGAGAGGAAAGGAGAGGAGAAAGGAGTGTTTCAGACAGCAAGTGCAAAACAGCTGCTCCCATCACTGATCCCATCTGATGCGTAACCATGGCACCTACCACACAGTCATTGTAAGGTGTGTAGGTGCACATCCCATACTCTCCCTCTCTCTCATACACACAGTGTTTCATGCATGTACAACAAATGCAAACACAAAATAGAAAAGCACCGGCGTACCAAACAGACCAAGTATTCCCATCAATTCACAGCTCGCTGAACTTAAACCTTAGATATCCAATGTGGGAAATGTAGTTTTCAACATGAAACACACTGTGTTAGGGTTAGGGGTTAGGGCTTAAGAACTGTATAATTTCAGATGTTCCCAAGAGATCAGATATCGTGAGAAAACTTACAGATAGGAATCGAAGATAACAGTTTCAACTGAAAGTCCCATTGCATCACCATTTAGAGGAATCCATCATGATGGCCTTAAGCGAACATATCTTTGAAGTGATGATGTAAACACCAGATAAATCACCCATGTCATCATACACCCATAGTAGACAAATATCATTGTTGTTATACAAAGGTCCTGTCTGTTACATTTTATCATTAGCTATGTGCTGAACTGAAAACTGGTTAAAAAAATCATTTAAACCATTTTCCACTCACAAAGTGTGTTTGCGAGGGGGTTATAGCTCACTAACTAGCCCAACATCAAAGCCAAACAGTTAGTGACTCAGGTGTAGTCAGCACTGTTCCCATGCGTAGGATGCAGTGGGATTATGGGTAATCATTTACAGCTGGTCTAGTGGGTTGGATGGGTTGGTGATATCATGCTGCTTCTGACATAGATTTTTTGCCCACACACACTTGTACTGAAAGTACAGTACACACACTGTCACATACACATCAAAGTGGAGCCTTGAGTGCAACACAGAAGACAGAACTGTTATCATTCAGCCCTTCACATATATGAAAGCAAGGGAGGACTGCCAGTAGGTAGAAATTATTAAAAAGCAGGTGGTGTGCAGAAGTTTTCTGTTCTGTAATGTTTTAGTAATGATGAGACAGAAAAAGCAGACAGGGGTAATCATAAGCACATTAGTGGATCTCTCTGTAGTACTGACCGAGCTTTGTGCTCAAGGTTTCAGCGTAGCAGACACAACCAAAGCTATTTTTGCACAAGAAAAAAAGTGAATGAAAATGAGAAGAGGTGGCGAAACAGGAAATGTTTGGGGAAAATAAACAAATGAATAAAATACACAATAAACACATTGACTCACCCTATCTTTGTCATCCACCACATCGCACAGCATGTCATCCAGGTCCAAAATACCTCCGTCTCCATGTTCCAACCTGTGGACCTGGACCCAGTAGCTGGGGTCCTGGTAGGAAAAAAAAGAGAAACTATTAGCTCTGTACAGCTTTATTGGCACCATTTAGACTTAGGATTTGAAGCCTTATGTAAGTAAAGCCATACAACATGTTAGCATTGCCAAGCCAAAGGAATTAGCAGCTTGTTTCTCCTAGGAATCAGCTGATCTAATCACCACATGGTTCATATAATGATCCAGTCATCTGGCACACAGGGGCTCTAACACAGCTATGGATTGACATCACGATAGCAGTTATAAAATATTGTAATCCCCTGCTGGCTAGCCTGCAAAGTAAAGCATTTGACTCATACCTTTCTCCCTGTGGCAGTAGACTAGAGAATTGTGACACAGGCACAACAGGAGGTGTCATATGCATCAGTTCTTATAGTTATATTTAAATGCAGAGGTAGGGCTGGGTATCGCTAAAAAATATTTGATACCGATACCGATACCGATACCAACACTGTGACTTCGATACCCGGTTCCTAAACAATACTTTTTTTGATATCAATTTTATAAAACAATAAGAAATTACAGCATTACGGGCTCTGTGCGTAACGTAGAGTTTTTCTCTGCGACATGTAACGTTAAACCGCCAATCACAAGTATTATTAGAACTTGGTAGAAGAACGCTGCGTGCTTGGCTCACTGACGCCGATGAGATTTACTCCTTAGGGATTGAAATTGGGTGTTGAATTGAAAGACATATTTCGATACTTTAGAGGGAAATTTGGTCGGTGCTTAAAAAGTATTGAATTCGTTACCCAGCCCTAATAAGAGGTGACAACACCCACGTTCAGGTCAAAAACTGTCATCACCGTTGTTGCATCAAAAAGTTGAAAATAAATAAAAGCTTCTTATTCTCTCCATGTGTCATTTGGCTTCCTCCCTGTCAGTCAGACAGGAGGCTACAGAGAAACCACTCGGCTCAGTAACGTTACTAAAAGAATTTCCTTCATCTTTTGTCTGTATTTTGTTCTCACTCTATTTCCTTCCCTCTGTCTCTTTTCCTCCATAACGGAGCCGTCTTTGGGTCTGTGGTTAAATGCCTTCATGCATGGCTTTGTTGTACTGAACTCCAATGCGGTCCACCAGGCATAATGGTCCAAATCATGAGGGGAATAACTGTGTGGTATTTTTCTTCCTTCTGAGGTTATTAGGAAGGAAACGATGGCACGTTTATCAGGGACGTTTCCAAAAGACAAGACAAGAAATCAGAAGCAACGACAGAATTATTTGGTTCCCATTGTTAGTTAGTTACAATGACAAATGAAAAATTGCCAAAGCTACACCACAATACCACCACTATATATAACATACTGGCAATCTAGCTAAGAATAAAGACACAGCAAAACAAATCACCATATCTGGAAGTCATTACAAACCAATAACTGACACTTGGCATTAAACAGGGGGAAAAAGTCTTGAAATGTTTACATTTTGACACGCCCCATGTCTGTTTGGCGTGGTCCTCATCCAGACTATTTCCTCAGATGGATTACGTGGAAGAAATTCTGAGAGAAGCTCAGCAACATAACTTAATCCCAGAAATTCACTTGGGATGGAAGAAATGAACTTGGCGTTGGCTGCTTAGATTTGACTTGGTTAAAATGATGTAGGGAGCCTTATATCTAGTGCTGTGCCTCCAGCAAGCCAAGAATGATCAGTTCAAGGACTCTTCATTACAAGAGTATTAGCAGGGAATTCATCACTAACTGGGATTGGGTTGGATTTTGTGTTTTGGGGGTTATCTCTGAATGCTTTGGTGTAATACCAAGGTCTTAATTCTCTAACACTCACACACTCACACACTCTCTCACACACACACACACACACACACACACACACACACACACACACACACACACACAGCTCCAAGTTTTTTTTTCCCTGGTGGATACTTGTAAGTATTAGTAAGACCTCCTAGGAAGATACAGCTGGTCATGTTAGGCATTCAGCTCAGATAAAAACAACCAAAAGGTCAAATTCCCTGTTTGGCGTACTTCTGCTATCATTAATTCTTTCTCTCCAATCCTCAAGGCCCGTGCTGAGAATATGTAGGAAATGTCTTTTATTGTTGTATTCATAATCAAAACATGATTTTTCTTCCCAAGTGAGGGAGTAATCTCAAGTGTCCCTCACGCAACTCCGTTTTTTACAAGGATTCCCTTGAACTTGAATTATCTTAAAAGATATTATGTAATCCTTTTAATTCATAGTAGAATTCTTTAAATATAAAAGATTTCTAAGCATGTAGTACATGCTTGCTAACATCGAAAATCTGAGTTTGTCAGTGGTTTAGCAGCAACGCAAAGTAAAATGAAATGTAATCAAATTTATCACATTCGAACACATGGGCTTAATCAAACATTGAATACATGTATTATGAAAGCCAGTACAAATGGACGGAAGAGAAACATAGAGGGGGCATATACTCCCAACAAAGAGTGCATTGTGACAGAGTCATTTATATTACTGTAGTGTACAGTAACAGCAGTAAGGGAGGACAGCTGTGGAGTTGATGAAGTGTTAGCACACTAAGCTAAGCAGCCAACCATCATCTCTGCTACTAAATCAACACGTTGTGCAAGATTGGCTCTTGCACGGTCATGTAGCGTTCTGTCCTTCCAGAAAGAGACTGAAAATTCATCTTTGATTGTGGCAAATAACAGTCATTTTTACCATGGAAACGTTTGTGTGCATAAGGGAACAAAACCCTCATCAGATCCACACAACACGTCCATACTGTTGTTGTTCTCAAGTGCAACCTAGGGTCACTTGAGAGAAAGGGCTTTCCCGGGGACAGCCTCTAGCTCACCCAGTAAGAGTGTTCGCCCCATGTTGGCTGTGTCCTGCAGCGGTGCGGGGTTTGAAGCTGACCTGCTGCCCTTTGCTGTGTGTCATCCTCCATCTCTCCCTTCCACCTTCAAATAAAGGGAAAAGCCCCCAAAAAATAATCTTAAAAAAAAGAAAAGAAAAGGGCTTTCCCTTCCCAGACCAAATTAACACGCAATCACTATTTCCTGAGAGTAACTTGCTAATTAACTAGATTTCAAAACCAGCTGGCCGGCACTGCATTATTAGACAATCTGAGCCATGTATGTGTGGGGTTGGACGAAAAGCTGAGTGAAATATGAGGAGAGCAAATATAAGTCCACCTTACTGCAAACAGAGAAATATTACTCAGGTCAGGTACAAAGGGTCACCCTTACAGCTCCTGAACGTCAGCTGAAGCGCTTCACAGTGCTAAAGCATCACGAAATTGCGAAAAGATTGCAATGCCACTTGACCATGACATGCCAACAGAGACACTAAAATGTGAAATATGACACATGACAGGTTTAGCACCATACTGCAATTACTTGAGAACTTTTTAATCAAGTGTGACTATAATTAAACCCCGTCATATTAATTACAGTAATGTCCACACCAGAAAACTTCAAAACATTTTACTAATATTGTCAATGGAGTCAAAAACTCATTTATAAAGTGCAAATGTAAAGGGTGGTGGCTTGAATTGTCTTTGTGTAGCACTGCCAAATGTAACAGCACAGGAATGTACAGCATGCGTAGTTTCACTTTAATGAGATGAGAGGGTCGGAAAAAACGGAGCAGCAGTAGAGCAAAATGAGCCAGACATGGCTGGTTAAGTGTCATGGGGAGTATGTACATAGACTATCTGGTTACATGTGTAGCAGAATGTTGCAAATGCAACGGCATTACATTTAACACACAGAAAAAAAAGATGTGAAAACAGTGTTGCAGTCAGAGAATAATCACTACTATGTTGGCACTGATCAGATCTGCAGGCTAAACGACTTTTGTATTGGGCAGAACATATATGAGCAGATATGCAGGGTGTGCCAGTGTGTATTGTCTCCTGCCCCAGTGACCTGTTTAGTCACTCGTGAGCTTTACTCATTCATTCATACATTGTGTGAGTGATATACCACAACCATGGACTGATCAGGTATCATCTTATCTGATCCAATGTAGGAGGTGAGAGATAACAGAGAGGTGGTTGTTCTCTGTGTCACACACACACACACACACACACACACACACACTTTCAACATAAGCCCAGACAATAGCTCTCTTTGCCCCATTATTGGTGTCTTTGTACCAGAGCGGGTTGCTTGTTCCTGTCAAAGACCACACAAAGACTGGTGCCCTGGAGGAAACTGAGGGAGGGAGGGAGGAGTGTGAGAAAGAGAGAGCATGTGCCTGTGTGTGTTTGATGATTGCTGCACTAGCTGCTGCAAGTGTTATAATTCCCACAGGGAGAATACGAGCAGCTAGATGTACCTCTCAAATGTCCAGCACTGAAATACAACTGAAGCAGGACCTCGTGGCGCAACGGTAGCGCGTCTGACTCCAGATCAGAAGGTTGCGTGTTCAAATCACGTCGGGGTCAGGACATTTTAAAGCCTGACGGACCTCACTGAACCTATGGTATGCAGTACATGAACTGTACACTGGAAAGTGTAATACATTTGTATGACACACAAATTAATGAAGGCCAAAGAGAGATGCCAGTCACACTTGTGGGCTTTAGCAAAGATAACACACAGACATCTTTCTCATTAGTTAGCATTAGGGAATTTCAAGCATTTGGAGAGGAGCTCATAAAGAGAGAAAACAAGCAGTTTCACAAACCACAAGCAGTGGTTTAAAGGACTGATGTGATCTACAGATGGCATCAACAAGCTCTTCTCTGGAAACTGCAGGTGAAAAAAATAACAGTCACACATAAGAACAATACAGTGTTCATTATCACTGTTTAAAGGCGTTGAAGTGCAATTTAATCAGTGTAGTACGTTATACAGCTAGAAAAAGACAATGAATGGAGGGTTGGGCAATAGATCAATATAATATCGATATCGTAATATCCTGATATGACACAAATGTTGCCTTTTCCTGGTTTTAAAGGCTGCATTACAGTAGAGTAATGTAATTTTCGGAACACACCAGACTGTTCTAGCTGTTCCATTATTTGCCTTTACCCACATAGTTATTATATCAACATAACTGATGATTATTTATCAAAAATCTTATTGTGTAAATATTTTGTGAAAGCACCAATTGTCAACCCTACAATATTGCCACAATATTGGGATATTTGATTTTCTCCATATCGCCCAGCTCTAAATGAATGTCATAGAAGCTAGCTTTTCTCTCAAAT
Source organism: Perca flavescens (assembly GCF_004354835.1). Taxonomy (NCBI): domain Eukaryota; kingdom Metazoa; phylum Chordata; class Actinopteri; order Perciformes; family Percidae; genus Perca; species Perca flavescens. Next base: position 6,687,049 of record NC_041352.1, read on the forward strand.
CCCGGTTTGGACAGCTCTTTAGAAAGTTGATTTAAGTTAGATGATGAGTAAACATGGTTTTGTGTAAAGCTCAGAAGATGTCTGTTCTGTTATACAGTCCATCAGCAGTGCACACTCTGTGTCAGTCACAGGCGAGACAGTGAGCTTTCGCTTTATTGTTCTTTCTTCAGTTTTTGGAGCCGGTGCCTGTCAGCTATTATTAAGGACGCAGGTGAGGGAAACAAGAAATAAAAACAGAAACTCTCAAAACTTATCTGCCATTACGCTCATTGACAGTCATTAAGTAATTTCCTCTACATCGGTAGTGTAATTTAAAAGAAAAAGAGACTCATTATAATCCATTTCTGTATAAAAGAGCCACACACACACCTTACGTCAAAATATAAATAAAAGACTGTCCTATTTTTAGTCTTGTAGAGCGGATCTCCGCAGCACATACACACCACTTACGCGCTGCTCTCATGCCCAGTGTAGCATTAATTAGAGTGGAAGCGTAGTGTTGGAGCATCCGCCCCGCATACGTTACACGTGCAATGTAGCCGGCCGGTAACAGTTGGCCATGGATACCCAACAGCACCACATGCAGCGGCCAAAAACAGGATATGCGTGTGATAAGTGTTGCTCTGGTAATCAGTGGGGATGCAACCAAGTCTAGCCCTGTCTCCATCTGCACCATATACCCACCCCTAACAGTGGTCTTAGCCCGTGCCCAGTGGTTGCAGCAAATTAAACTCCCTATGATGGCAGCAGGCTCTGGCTAGGGCTCACAGTGTCCCCTTGTCCCACACCCAGCCATGGTCCTGGTCAGGCCTCTTACAGCGCCACATCCTCCTCCCTCAGGCCTCCTGCACACTGCCTGCGTGGCATGTCAGCTGCGTGGCATGTCAGCTGCGTGGCGTGTCTGTTTTTATTCTGGCTCCCATGTTAACAGGTTAGAGCTTGCACACTGCCTGCGTGACACGCACGTCTCAGGCCATCTCAAGCCACGCTGAAAACACGTGACGCCTATTTTTCACACGACACGCAAGCGTGTTGGAACCGTTTCCAGGCAATATAGAATACGAAAAGATGTTTAGGCTATATGTCATTTTTGTCACTTACAGCTTTTTAATCAGGTAAAGAAAGAGGGATGCTGGACTGCAGGATAGCCTATGCTTTTAACATTTTAACAAATTTGGAAAATCTGTTGAACTCCTTTTTAAATATTAAAAAGGAAAAAACACAAAAATATTGACAAAATAAAGTTGAAGAACACGCTATTATTTAATTTTATCAATGGGAAACCTACATGTGTACAGACATGGCTAGCAGCAGTGCCGCGCCAGACACGTTTCTGGTGTGCAAAGACATAGAAAATGCCACGCAGCCGCCACGCAACTGACACGCAACAGAAACGCCACGCTCACGCCATACAGGCAGTGTGCAGTAGTACCAGCGGTGTCTCTAGTGGCCCTGTGTCTTTGCACCCAGCGGTGGTCCTTGTACCTGGACAAGGATGTACCTGACCATTGCACATACTATATATCTTGAACTTTTGCACATTCCCTCAACATTTTTGGCACATTCTGTACTAAACCATACAGGCTTCTTTCCTTATTGTTATTGCAGTTAGATTGTGCATATCTGTTTAGGCTATCATGTTTTTTACATTTATTGTTTTTATACTTTTAATAAGCAAATTTGTTGTAAGTACAACTGAGTGTTCTGATTCAGATTCTGGTGGGTCTGACCCCAACTCCTGATGTTAAGGTGTCAGTTTAAGAAATGAAAGCAGTTGACATGTTAAAGAAAATTAAAGTGGCATTTTTTAAGCCACAGGAGAGTTGGAGATGTAGCCCTTAAGTGATAATGCAAGAACTGTCAAGCTATTGTTCACTATCCTTAAAACCCTATTTAAAACCTGCGGCTTTACCTCATTTTAGACACAAATGTGTGTGTACAAATATTATTATATTGAACTAGTTCTGTTGCCATTCACAGAGCTCAAAGTTATGGGTTTGGGCAATTATTGTGGGACTAACAAAATTTCAACAACTCAGAGAGGACTGCACAATCTCCAGACTTTCACTGCAAAGAGCAACGAGCTTAGGCATGACTATTAGGCCTTGACCTCTGACATCTGGGAGAAAAGACCTCCCTGTAAATCACGAGTTCAAGCCAGTAGTTCAACCTCCCACTTGCAGAGTTTGGTCTCTGCAGCACAATAACGGCTGGGATTTATGGAGTGTATGTTGTCCTTTGTGTATCAGTAACACTAGCGTCACAAATGCTTTCTGCCTCTCTTGCACACACAGACACACACAGACACACACCTCCCTAGCTTCTTATCTTTGCCAAATGTTCACTGTAGCTATCAGGAGAAAGTAAAACAAATGCAAAACAGAAGATATAGGACAGTAGCAGGCTACTGCTACCTCTGTACTACTACAAGGCCACTGTAGCAGCAACAGATGCCATTTACCGTTTGCGGTTATTTTCTATGCCGGTGTGAAACACAAAAAATATTTTTTAAGAAGGTAAGTCCTTAAAAATTCTTTTTCCTACTTTTTTCAAGTGTTTGAATAGTTAATGTCATAGCCTAATCACACCTCCAAACCAAAAGCAGTTGTAGAAAGGGCTGTTGATGAAAGGTAAACAAAAGCCTTAAATATTGCTCATTCTTAAAAAACAGCTATGTTTACTGATATATTTACCAAAATCCTGAGAAAATGACTGCACTATGTCCTTCTTAAAAAGGGAATTTCAGTATTTTTCAACCTGGACCCAATTTTCCATGGATTTGTGTTGAAGTGACAAATGTGACCAAAAATCTTTGAAATTGGTCAAGTATTGAGCGACAACGCTGTAACTGGCAGCCGTGAACCAAGCTGCAATGTAATCCTATTTGGCAATAGCGACGTCAATGTATATCCAAATGCTCATTTTTGCAACTGACAGGCTCAGATTGTTATTATAAGTGTCCAACTACATTATGGAAGATGGTGAAGTCTTGTTCTGAATTTCTGAAAAAGTGAACACTGAGCTTTCATAGTCATTACCTTTGGATATGCATAGGCCGAAGTTGTGGCTAGTTGTGCTACAGCTACAAATGGACCCTAACCCCCGGTACATTCACTGTTCCTCACTAACCATTGGGTCTGCAGTGACCATTTTGACCAGGGATGACAATTTTCCTAAAGAAAAAGGATGTTCCAACCAAGAGTGAGGAGCTGTAGACACAGTAGGGGTAAGCTAATGCTATTAGCTAAAGTTAATTTGGCATCAGTAAGTTACAGATGAAAGCATTGCAGGATTACATCAACTTATCTATATTTCTATGATGTTGTCAGACACTTATAATTGACAATCTGAATCAGTGGACGTACATTGACAGTCACTATTGCCCTATAGGGTTACATTGCAGCTTGGCTCACGGCTGCCGGTTTTGCTCAATACTGGACCAATTTCAAAGATTCTTGTTCACATTAGTCATTTAGACACAAATCGATGGGAAAATGTGGTCCAGGTTGAAAAATACAGATTTTCCCCTTAGTTCACCAGGTTTGTTTGTTTTGAACGACAGAACGTCTCTTCAGGGCATAAAAATGTCACCACAATGTCAACACTACGCAAATGGCAGCCCCAAACTGTGGGCTAAGTACAGTCTGACTGTGGCAGATAGTAATGGGCTAAGGAAGTACATGTAGTATACTGAGGGAAGCCTTACACTGGTATTTCTCTGAGACACCTACAGGGTCTCTGCATTATTGATGCCCTGCCTGCCCAAAGTGACCTGCAGAGTAGAGCGCAGAGAAATATGACACCTCACTACACATACATGCAGCTCTGCACACACTGAAGGCCTACTGGATTTTATCCTATAGGAGCACGTCCATATACAGCATGATGCAAAGAAACAGTACCGGAGACTCAAACGCTGCATTTAATGACCATGAAAAACTTGGTTGCATCACGCCCCATTGACGCCCCCTTCAAACCCAAAACGGACCAATTTTGTAATCACAACCCTACCTAAATGTACATATAAAATATGAATATACTTCTTTTCACACTACTGAGAAATATACATATGTTGCTTGACTCATTTACAAACAGTAGTTCATTGAGAATGATTAGTTTCTACTTAATTGATCACACCATTTAGGGATGACCCATGCTTTTCTTAAACTTCTGGCTTTTTCAACCCAGTGATACCTTTTCTGAACTAAGACAAATTTACACAAAATTAACATCTATCTATATAGTTATCTGATTTTCACATTGCATAAATCAACTTACATTTCAAGCATCTATTTCACTGAAATGAGCGCCAAAGTTGGACTACACCCAATACAGTTTTGTAAATACAAAGTGAGCATTCAGGACAGACTACCTTGACAATGACTACAATATTGACTTGCTGCTCTCACAAATGGCCAACTAACAATTTAAAAAAATGTCACAAACTTCCCCGATCATTCCCTTATTGTCTCAATAAACAACATACTTCATGATAAATCATTCAGCTGCACTAAACAACATCTTGCATTTAGACTGGACAAAGTGCTCAGAAAGCCCAAAAGAACCAAGTTTGTTAATCAATCATTCCTCCCAACTAGTTTTTCAAGTGGAAACAAGCTAAAGTTTTCCACACAACTGGCAGGAATTTTCACTTGTACTAAGAAACATCATTTTAAAAGATTCTACTACAAGATGGCTTTGTAAGATGGATATGTTTGTAGCACAGGCATGTATTAAAGGCTAAAAGAGATAAATATATATTTATTTTGGCCAACAGTTAATATTTTCCCACTCTGTGTACTAAACGAGTGGCAGTATTAATACCAGAGAGGTTAGCAATGGATAAAGCTTTTAATACAGGCCAGCCTGTCAAACACACAGCCAAATCCTGCAGCCTCTTACTGTAACACAGAGACCCTCCAAATATCTGCCACACCTAGACACACTGAGCCAGAGCAGAGACTACTGTCGATCCTCTGGAGTCTCATACTGTAGCTGTGGAGAGGAGAAAGTCGGAGAGCCAGAGAAAACATCCTACTGTCCATTCTTAGACAAATGGCACCTCATTCGCCAAGCTTTCTGATGTTGGGTGAGTTGGAAGCTTGGATCAACCTTTGTAGTTGTCTCCCCTGCTGTGTGGTCTGCTTGAGCAGGGGATTTGTGGTCCCTAAACCTACTTTCTACAGGACTACAACTGTACACATCACCCCTTATGTTACAGTAAGTACAACGTGGAAAGCTAAGCATCTGGTCTGAATAAAAAAAAGCAGGTCGGACTGCTTGTGTGTGTGTGTGTGTGTGTGTGTGTGTGTGTGTGTGTGTGTGTGTGTGTGTGTGTGTGTGTGTGTGTGTGTGTGTGTGTGTGTGTGTGTACAGGCCTGACATGCTGCCTCATGGCTCAGCATGAGCTGGGACTGCTGCTGTGTTTTCACTAACAAATTAAAACTGACATTATCACATGAGGATCTCATTGAGTAGTTTCATAATGATACATCATTAAGCCAATTAAAGAGTAAAGCGTCTGACAAGATGTGCCAATGATTACTGTGAGAGGCATAACAGTATAAAAAAATACAGTAAAAGGCTATTGTATGACAGAAAACCTAAGTACTAACATCAATTATTGATGTCATATATATATATTTTTTTTAAAGAAATGATATCTTCCTTAGGGACCTAAAATAACGGCCACATGAGTGGGCAGAAGCTATTAACATGCATTTCTTAATAAATGCCAAAAATGTAGGTTACTGTAGTTGTAGCATAATTGGCATGGTGCTTAAGCAAAGCTAGCAGCTAGCATGTTGGCTTGCTTCCCAAAGTCACATTTTTATTAGCAATCTGTCTGGAGTGCCAGGATAGGATGCTGGTTTTGGCAACTGGCCAGTTTCATCCCATTTAAGACAAAAAGGCATTCACAACAGCGGGAGGGCTTTACACACACCTGCACACACACCTTTTACACATTTACTGTCTTGGGCATCAAAGTAGTCCCGGGATATGTGACATGCAAAGTAGCATGCATGATTTGGCAACTGGGGTGCACTGAAGAGAGAAAATCATGTCATAAAATGCAATTATAAGCCTGAAAGTGTTTGCTACCATATAGTTAAAATAAAAATGTAATAAGATATAATGTATCCCTGGCTTGAAGGACATCCTATGGTATACAAATTGTTATAATATAACTGACTTTGTAATGAAATGGCTAAATGGCTTACTAATCCCAAGAAGCTAATGAACCGTGATGAGCAGGTCATTTTTATAATTTAATTTATACTGTTTATTGATCCCCAGTGGGGAAATTACAATGTATAGTTTGTTAGAAATTACTACATGCTCAGGACCTATTCATGCACAAATGGAGAGATGTCAGAGTGAGTGGGCTGCCAGTGCTAGACCAGCACCCTGAGCGGTTGGGGGGGCGGTGCCTTGCTCAAGGGCACCTGGTAGTGCCCAGGAGGTGAACGGGCATCTCTTCAGGTACCAATCCACACTCTGTACTTTGGTCTGTACTGGGACTTGAACCAGCGACCCCCTCACTACCAGGTAACACGGGGCTGTAAGAAGTGCTGTTATTCTGTCTCAGATGCCCCACTGAAGTGTCCTTAGCAAAACACAGAATTCTTACGAGACACAATTCTCTAGTTGAACCTGACCTCTGACCTCCTTGTGGATGGGAAAAAGGAAAAGGACTATTTTCTTCAAGGGGGTTGATAAAGAGTCCGTCAGTTTCAAATGCTTATCAGAAATCAACCAAGAGGGGCACCCAGATAGCTCAGTTGGTAGAGCGGGTACCCGTATATAGAGGTTTACTCCTCGATGCAGCGGGTCCAGGTTAGACTCCGACCTGCGGCTCTTTGATGCGTAGTCTTCAGCTGTCCTGTCAAATAAAGACCTAAAATACTCTTTAAAAAAAATAGAAATCAACCAACAGAAACAGAGGGTGACGGTGTCATGTTACTAAAAGGACATTTCAGTCTCAAACCCTGAGGGAGATGTCCCATCCAGGCCATCTGTTCAGCCTTGGCTCTGGGAAGAGCAACAGTTAGATTGGTGCAAATTAGTGTGTGATGGATAATGTAAAGTTCCTGTGACAGAATTTAAAGAAAGTTGTCAATTACCCATTGTTCATTGCCAGCGTACCATTTTCTTTACATACTTAGTTTTAATTTGGGAACTACAACTGTAAACGTGCCAATGCCAATGTGCAACAATATGGGTGTACAGACAACTATATCAAGACAGGATGAAGAGAACAATGATTGAATGTTCTTATTTGGTTGTGCCACTTTGAAGTTATTTTTACTCAGAGCATTTCATATGCAAAAGAGCCACACCAACATTCACAATAACTGAGCAACAGAATAACCCCTCTAATTTTCCACTGGCAAAGCAAAGACATCTTAGCTGGACAGTTTCTACTCAAATAATATCTAACATTGGCTACAAAATGCTGCGAATGGCACTGAGTCAGTGTAGTTCCTGCAAGTTCAGTAAAACTGGTTGAGCACTGTGAGACTCTTTGTCTACTGTGAGACTCTTTGTCTACTTATAGAAGCAGCAGCACAATTTCGGCACACTTTTGTTTATTATTTCACAAGCACAGAGCTTGTCAGATGGGACCTCCAAACAAGCCAAGAGAAACACAGAGCACAGGGTGAATCACACAGAACAGACAACCCGCAGTGAAGATGTCACGACACACACAGCTCTTTCACAGACTGCAGATGTCAAAACACAGAGAGGGGTCACAGTGTGTTTTCTAGGATTTGTGTGTGTGTGTGTGTGTGTGTGTGTGTGTGTGTGTGTGTGTGTGTGTGTGTGTGTGTGTGTGTGTGTGTAGGAGGTGCCTGGGATCTAAATGTGGAACAAACATAATTATGTAGGCTACTACCTATTTTGTACTGTATAAATAGAAACATAATTTCAATCCTCATGTCGAGAAATCGTCAAACTGTAACTCGAATCCACATACAGTACAGAAGCTACGAAAAAAAGTCTGCCAGGAAATGAGGCAGCTCATTCTGTCATCATATCTGTGAATGGTGAGAAGGCAGGATGGGGTGTCCAGTGTCAAGTTTTTTGGAATGTAAAATACGAGGAACGACGTTAATCTGACTGATTGCATTTTGCCAGGAAAAAGAGAAACATGATTGCATTGTTTAGACAAACAGTTTAATGTTTGCAAGGATCTAGGTCATTGGTACTCGCTCAGTGTACTTAGGTATTCCCTCTAAAGTGTACATTGTCACTTTTAATATCTAAACATCACCGAATATCTTCAAAAAGGTGGCTATAGTTGTGATTCAGGCTGTGAAGTGTGACCTTGTAGATCATGTCCAGTCCTGTCCAGTCCAGCAACCCTGACATGTACTGAGGAGTGTGCTGGTCATGGTTTGTGAAGAAGCAACAGACGGTGACCGTGAAATTTTCTTGCACACTTTACACAAGAGCACACACCTCGACTTCACAGCGAAGGAAGGAGGGAGCTCATTGGGGAAGACTGTGTGTGCGTGTGTGTGTGTGTGTGTGTGTGTGTGTGCGTGCGTGTGTGTGTAAAGATCCCAGCGGGCTCAAGAACAACATATGTAGAGCAGACAAGATCCCAGGAGTTTAAAGGCCAGCAAGAGGGAGTGGCAACTCTTTGGTCTCACATGACAGTGCACCATGCTTGCCACATCTGTAATGGACGTGCTGAGCACAAAATTACCTCTTGTTCCCAATAAAGAGCTCTCGAATACTATATTAAAACACTAATACCAGAAGGGAAGTTAACCGGTCATCTTTTAACAACCAAAGAGGCTCATTTGTCCACTTTCAGTGTCCAACATGGTATGACATGGCATGATGCAACACAGCCTAAGAAATGTATTTTCAGGCTAAACAGTCTAAACAGAGCCTGAGCTCTGATAATGACCGGCAATAGCAAACTGGGTTTCCATAAAAAATGTATCTTGGCTTGAGCAAAGTGGCCCATTTCAACCAATCCGGAGTCCACCCACACTGCCCCACGTCTCACAACGTATAGGCCTATAGAAAAACATGCAAGAAGTTAGTCAATCAATTAATTAATAAATGTTCATTTGTCTCATGAAATGAAAGACAATTCCATCAGTTCCTTCCACTTGTGCATGATTCACTATAAAGCAGAAAGTGGCTGCCAGTCAGCCGGTTGAATGGCACCGGCACACCAGGATCCAGCCGTGGATTAGAGAAAGGACACCAAAGCTCCCGACATCCCACTGGAAACCGACGCAGACACAGAGGCCACCAAGCTCACCGACCAACGCCTGCACACTGACAGGCAGGATGCAGAGAAGTGGCAGCCGGTTTTTAATTCCTCCACACTTCTTTTTTAAACATTTATTAAAACAAGATCCTTGACAAAGTGTCTCACACAACATGGTACAGAAACAGGTAGTATTGAAAGGCACTTATATACACAATAATCGACATGCTACTACGAACGCGCAAGATTTGAGAGGTTACTTTCCTAATTGCAAGTGTCCAGTTCTAATTCAACACATTATTCCATTGCCGAATACTGTATGACAGGCGACCACCTCTCTAAGTACCATCCTGAATTGTAATTTTGCGGTTATATTTTCCGTACAATTGACAGCTTTGACTCTTTGGGACCACTGGTGTTGGGTGGGTGGGTGGGGCTTAAGCCAGTTTCTCGTAATCATTTTATGTGCTACTAACACCAGAGCTCTGAGCATATACAATTTGTTTTCTCCCAACCCTCTTAAATGTATGTTCCCTAAAATTAAAAATTCCTCTACGCTTCTTTCGGTGCCTCCTTTGATGTAGAGATGGACGCAGAGATATTCTTGCTTGTCCACGTCATCAGGATCGTAGACATAGTTCGTAGCAGATAGCTATCTTCACCTGTGTATTTAATTCCTTGTTCATATCGTTTATCCATTCTCCCTTATAATTCTGGTTATTCTGGTTGTCTGAACACAATTTACTGTAATTAATTTAAGTCTCCAGTTATGCAGCTCATTCACACACTATGCATGTCCGTTAAGGTAGAAAAGAAAGTGTAAAGCTCCACCATGGAAACATACATACATATACAGCAAAACAGCCAGTCATAAGTCATTCACTGGGTTAACACCTCACAATGTGACAGCTGTAGGCCTTGAAAATCTTTGACTCTGACATGATTTGAACATGCAACCTTCTGATCTGGAGTCAGAAGCGCTACCGTTGCGCCACAAGGTCAGGACAGTAGGTTGCGCCTTCCATTTCCAAACTGCAGTCAAGTCACCCTGATGACATAGGGACACTGTGTATATCAAAGCCTGTTATTATCCTCACCTTCTTTGTTACAGACAGAAAGTTCTAGTCAGCGGGTGCCTGTGTAGCTCACCTGGAATAGCGGGCGCCCACGTACGGAGGCTCAGTCCTCGACGCAATGGGTGCGGTTTCGACTCTGACCTGCAGCCCTTTGCTGCGTCTTATTTCCCCTCTCTTTCCCCTTTCATGTCTAAGCTGTCCTATCGAATAAAGGCCTAAAAATAATAATAATAAAAAAAAGTTCTAGTCAGGTAACAGCACTAAATAATGACCTGACAATATGCTGTGCTGTAAAAATATGTTGTGTAGTGAATGTCACAACTGAAAATTAAATATTTCCGTTTTTATTAATATTCCTAAATTATTATTATTTTTGGGGTTGTTTTTTGTGCACTTAAGGGAATGCCAATCAAACTGTTGTTGAAGTATTTATTTTAAGAATGGCTTTTATCTTTTTTTGCAAATACACTCTTCAAATGTAAAGGTTTGGTTCAGGTAATAGACACAGTCCAATTTGAAGTATCTTAACAAAATAAACTGCTTTTTTCAAAGACTTTCCAATTGGACAGCAACTCGTGAACTTCTGAATAGTTGTCAGGAAAAAAAGACATGAAGGCACAGACAGACAAAGGGGGCAGGGAAAGACTGCTGATGAAAGCCACTTTCCAAAGGATCACTGGGGCGAACATCCAACATCCACAAACAGAGACGTCTGAAACTCTGAGCCACAGTTACAGTAAAGTACTGGACTCAGAAATACATGATATGTAAACAATGTAAAAAAAAGCTGTTAAAAGAGAAGACAGTCCAGATGTGTGTGTATTTGGAAAAAGTTGGACTCTGTCTTTCTTGCCAATCCTCAAACGGGGCTCTGCTCTCTAACAACTTCTATTTGCTGGTGATAATAAGTGATTGCTTGCACAAGAACTGACAAAGTCAAGTGGAAAGTGGCATTGTGCGTGTAAGGACTATCATATTTCAATATAAGCCCAGTTAACAGCTCTATTTACATTAATAAGTCTCTGGAGGATCTGGATCTGTCTGTGTGTGTTTTTTATGATTGCTGGAGGAAGAAACATGCAGGCCACTTAGAAAGGCTCTCTTCTTTTGCAAAGGATAATATTCCACAGAAGAAGCAGCAACATTAAACTATGTGAAGAGCTACATTTAACAAGTGCTAATGCAATTTTTCCGGGCGTACTGTAAACCTACAACATCATCAAGGCGTGCAGGCTTTTACCACATCATTCTTGTCATAAAGAATACCACTCCAGCCCTGCCCACAGCATAGGCTCTGGTCACAGCTGAATGCAATATGAAGTGTAGAATTATCTCAACTGTAAGGACGTTTTGGCATAAAGTAACAGCTAATATTTGTTTTAAAGTCCTAGACTTTCGTAAACATTTCCTAAAAGCAAACAATCAAGGACTTAGACATCATTGACCCCGATGTGATTTGAACACGCAACCTTCTGATCTGGAGTCAGACGCGCTACCGTTGCGCCACGAGATCCAGACAACTGTGGTGCGTAACTTCCATTTCCAAACTGCACTCAAGTCACCCTGATAAAGTTGGGATATTGTGTAATTCAAAGCTTGTTACTATCGTCACCTACTTGGTGACAGTAAGTTCTATTTATTTTTGTGTTCATTTGCCGTTGTACATCATAAACAGGTACTATGTTTTTGTCTCATATTAGCACTCCACCTTCCCACTGAGTGAGGGAGGAGTTTGCTCCATAGCTGAGGAAATGCTCATTGACCCTGGACAGGAAACAGGCAACACATAGGAAAAGCACTTTTACCTCACTGTTACTTCTCAACATTAATGGGAAACATCCGCGTAGGTTAAAAGAGAAAGAGAAAAGTAAAAGTGAGGTGAGAAAGGCAGGCAGAAAAGGGGGAGGACACCAAGGAGTGAAAGTGAGACAAAGAGAAAGGAAAGAGATCAAGGACAAAGGATGTTTAATAGTTTAAATGAACAGATTAAATAGCAAGAGAGGGAAAGAGAGTAAGTGCAGTGCATCACCTTGCAACAGAATGGGGTCATATTTGATTTTACATTATGCAAGTTGCAATATGTTTAAACAAGGACGTGGGAAATTCAAACCTCTCAAACAGGTACAGGTGAAGAGTTAAACAACAAAAAACTGTCTCACTATCTTGTACATACCCGTCAGTACACTAAACCAAACATGCACTGAAGGTAATTTGGTAAAATTGCCAAACCTTTGTTAAAGAATACACTCTGCAGAGCAAACACCTAAGGTTAACTCTTCTAAACGAGTGCTGTGATGCGGCAGTAGAATATCTGACTCCAGATCAATGGGCTGTACGCTCAAATCACGTCGAGGTGAGTGCAATGGAGCAAAGCCTTCAAAAGATCAAAGCTGCACACCAGGGTTTTAACACGACTAAGCCTCTGTCTTCTATCTGGAGAGCCTCACCTGAATAAAACTGAACAAGGGGCTCATCTCATACCTTCCCAACATGGCCTCTTCTCTGCTTTCCGAGATGTCACTATCATTTGTAATGTAGTTCTGTAATGGCTGCGCTGATGGAATAATCATCTATCAGCACCTCCATTAACACGCAGCCAAGTGCCAATGGGATTTGTTCTTGTTTGTTCTAAAATGTGAAAGCCAGCCAAATGATCCATCATGCAAACACAGATAAAAGCATGACGTTATCTCGATGATTTAGTTTAAGACCCAGAACAGAAATTTCACCACATTTAACCATGTTTCTCTGGGTTTTTGTCCAGGGTTAATGTGCTGCCTAATGTGCCAGTAGGGATGGGTCTCGACGAGACCTGGTTTTATTAAGGACCCGGTTCAAAATTTCTCAAAAATCAATAAGGTCCGAGCTTATCGATACTGCGATCGAGACCAGCGGATCATATAACATAATGTCTGAAAATAGATGCCTGCGCATACCGGAAAAAGTATTTACGAGCAGAATGTGTGTGTAAAGACCGTAGGTAAAGACTAGCATCCCCACCGCAAATCATATTCGGACTGGCTACCGAGAGCAACGCTCTGTGGGCCGCTTAATCAGCTCGGAACAGCGGAACAGTCACAGACTCAGTTTTTGCAATAAAAGCAAAAATAGTTCTGCTGAGATTATGAATTTGGCGCCTTGTCTTTCCACCGAATAATAGAAAAGTAGCGATAAAGACTCTGATCGTTAAGCAGTCTCGAAAATGGTATCAATATCAATAAAAATGAACAATCCCCATCCCTATGTGGCTGGATTCCATCTTGAAGTGCATAATTGTGTATTTATTTAGCTTGAGCATTTAATCTGTAGAGTATCACAGAGCCTTGGCAAAATATTCACTATTCTCCTATAGTGCTGACTACTGTGGTATGATAATGAATAGGCTTGGCAAACATTAAGCAGTGCTTTTTAATCTTTAATTAATCGAGACAAAGGTTTGCTGAGCACTCCTTAAGCCCTTCTTCACATTACTCTACATGTTTGCACCTTGACAATGCCCAGCATACAGTCTTACACGGTTAGCCTCTCAGAAGCTCCACTGAAACAGCTAGAGGGTCCTATAAAAATGTATTATGATCACAGCCCATGTACCATGTAGATTAGCATTCAGCAAATGATTCACAGATGGCTGGACAGATTGGATTTGTGCTATCCAAGCAAACCTCTCATAATTCTGATGTAGTTAATGATGTAATTCTGACATACGGATCTCTCGGAAATCTGGGTGGAGATGAGAGCCAACGTGACACAGCATGCATCATCAAGTGTGCTCAGAATTTTTTAAGATGAATAAGAATTATGAGATAACCATCTCAGAGTTATCACCACTTTTTCAGAATCATGTAAAACTATTTTAATAATAAAAAAATTAAAAAACTTGCAATCAATGCAATCGGATTCTATATCTGGGTGTGTCAACTCTTAAGGGCAGCGTAAGGAAGGAAGTAGTCTATATCGACGACGTTCTACTTCCGGGATTGTTCAGGTGCCGACGGAAATTCCGACGAATGTCCCTCTTCTTTGGGCAGATTTCCATCACCTTCTGCTTTCTTTGTGTTGACATTTTAAACTCTGGTGGATTTATGAGGACTATGGTCTGCAGGGTGAATCCAGACAGCTAGCTAGACTCTGTCCAATCTGAGTTTTCTGTTGCACGACTAAAACTACTTTTGAACTTACACGTTCTACCAAAACAAGTTCCTTCCCAAGGCTATTTTGCAGCGGCACCGTAGCTCCTGCCAGCGCTTAGCACCGCCCAAGACGATTGGGATTGGTTTAAAGAAATGCCAATAAACCAGAGCATGTTTTTCTCCCATCCTGGAATGCTGTGTGGACTAGCCAGACCCTCTTCCGCAACGCTGTGGAGGAAGGTCTGGCAATGCAAGACTAAGGAAGAAAGACACATGGCCACTTAGCCACCCGGCTGCTTTTCTGTTCACTGTCTTGAAGCTTGGCAGCAGAAACAGCATTTAGAGCCAAAGGTTGACGGAGACGCCTGGCTCACACATACTGTCAACAGCATGTTCCAGTTTGCAGATGTGTGGTTGTTTGCATAGTGTCACTGAAATAGACTTACTATATTAATGTCACTATTCTGGATTCATTGGTATCAATGTGACTAAATGCTGGAATAGAGCATTATTAAAACCAGATGATGAAGTCTAAGATTATTCAGATTGAGTGAGAACACTGATCCCCCATCCCCTTTGCACAGACAGAAAAGTGGAGGTATAATTTTGTCTTCGGCATGCAAGAACGGCAACACACTTTGCTGTCAACACCAACGGACAAGTCCCCGTTTTAGAACTGCATAAAATAAACCCATAAATCACTGTCACAGTCTGTTTATCACCCAAGAAAACACTTGGTTTTTGGAAATAATTCCAGTCACCGTTAGGCATGGGCCGGTAACCGGTTTCAGGGTATACCAAGGTTTGAAAAAGTCACGGTTTCAAAACCACCGTTCCTAAGGTATGACCTGTTTTTTTTTTATGAATCTCCAATGCAGTTTAGAAATCCCTCTCCTGTTTCAAAATAAAATACATTGTGTTCAATGTAAAAAAAAAAATTTTTTTACCGACATTTCAAAAATAATACATTTATAGCGGTCATTGCAATACCGTAATACCGTGAAATTTTTGCTGAAGGTTATCATACCGTCAGAATCTCATACCGGCCCATGCCTAGTCACCATCAATCCGCTTGGATACAAAGGTTTCCCAGTGTTAAGTGTCAAAACGAGGAAAATCCCTGACCTCAAAAAACAGAATGGGTCTTCCTTGTGTTTAAACTTTTTAATTGTGATGTTCCCATGTTGTCCTTCTATTGGCAACCGAGTCTTCCAAACATAATAACATTATATTTAACTTTTAGGGGACCCACCCACAACTAATGAAGTGCCTGTGAAGAGAGAAGCAGTGCCATTCAAGTTGTGCACTAAAAAGGGGGTTTGCATGTGAAATTCACAAAGCAAAGAAATACTGTGCTCATGTGGGTTTCATCATCTGTCCACAGGAGCACCAGCTGGGAAATATTAAGTTTAGGAACTATGTCATGTCTCAAGGCTACGACTGTTATGCCACTGCTCCTTCTAGTCTTACTACTACTACTACTACTACTACTACTACTACTACTACTACTACTACTACTACTACTACTACTTTTCTCCTGTCTGCTAATGGACTAACCACGCAACCTTTAAAGACTTGAAATGTATTGCACCACGTTATTCTCATGTCTCAACATGACCCACCATAATGCTCTTCGTATTTATCTCCTAACATCTTTCAAAATGTCTCTGATGTGTTCTCAAGATTACATTTGAAAAGTATGATAAAATAATGAGTAAATTGGTGGGTGTAAATGTAATGTAATAAAAGCTTCATGCACGATTGTGGATGCGATCACCTCTCAATAGATGGCCTTCTAAACAGTGAGCCGTAAGAAGAAAAAAAAAGACCTATAGAGTAGGCCTATATGACGGGAAAAAAAAGGAGGCTAGCTAACGGTATAGAGAAGATAAAGAAAACAAGAAATACAAGAAGGAAAGAGAGTAGAAAACAAAATACAGGAAATGAGGGGGAGGGTATTAAAGCAGGATAGAAGAAAAGAAAGGGGTGGGGATAAAAAGGGGGAAGACAACAAAAGGAGGTGAAGAGAGGGGAAGGAGGTTGAGAGAGAATAAGAAATACGTTGAGAAATCACTGCAGGCTGTGCTGCAAGGTTAAATCTAATGAGTGTTTATCGAGGAGTGAATTAGGGACACAATTACACCAGGGAGAGTAGAGGTTTTCACACACATCCATGAGCATACACACACATTCATTCTATGTAATTTCAGAACCTGCTGATGCTTCAAACAAGACAGTAACGTAAAGCAACCTCAATACATCTCATTGTCTTTGCCTGTGCATGAAGACAGGGTGCCACTTAGCTGAAAAAAACCCTGCAGGGTCGATTCAAACCAGCTTAGAACTACAAATGTGAAGAACATGGACACTTCCATAATGACCAAGCGAGGATTTACCTTTTATAGCACTATTCTCCAAGGTGACAGCAGTGTTGTTACTGCACTCTATTTTATTCCATATTTCTCTTGTTTTGCTTTGTCTCCTTGTCTCTATCATGTGCCATGACCCGATACAAACACACAGGCACCCCACGGAGGGACCCACCAGCTAACCACTGTGCCAACGTTGCTTCAAGTCAGTGAGTGATGGAGGGAAGCCCATCAATCTCTCTTTAGGACCACCAGAGTTGAAGGCTTGGTGTGAGAGGTGAGCCAATGGAGAGGAGAAATAGCTTTGTTTCCCCTTGACTCCAGGGTCCATGTGCATCTCCGGGTGGTGGTGGTGGGGGTGGTAGGTGTAAGAGTGCAGGGCTGGAAATTGTGAGTCCCGAGCAGTCGGTTTGTAAAGATGAAGGGGTGCAGACCCACTGTAAACAGTGGTAGGGTGATCCACTGATGATCTACTATAAAGCAGACAGCGTTCAAGTGGGCTTGTGTGCGTTTACCTCTAAGCTAGAATGTACTGCAAGACACAAACCAAAGCAATTGATTCCTGGTCAGTGCAGAAACCAAACATCTCCCATTTGGAGAACCTGTTTTGTTTCCAAAGGACAAAACAATGTGCTTGTCATGCTATTTTAATCCTACCTAAAAGAGAACTAAAAATTTGGGCCTGGATTAACTGAGAACTCACAGGGCAGGTTGTTTTTCTTGGGAATACTGTGGCAACTGACTGCAAGGTGATGAAAGTTTAAGTGGCTGGGGGCATTCTGTCATTTGCAAAAAGGAAAAGCATGGTTGCTGGGGAAGTCTGTTTGGTCTATACGCTGATAGTAAGAAACCGGCTCAACCAGATCCTTCACCTAAACCTGCCAGCACGTACATCACACCAACACACTCTCTCCAGGCTGCCAAAAAAAAAAAACACAATTTGTACATTCAAACACCTCAGAGGTCTTGTTCTGTCAGAGGTCGATCACTCAGACCACATTGGGAGGTGGATTAGGCCACATCTGGCCACATTCACATAGCAGTGTGTCCGTGTAAGTGTCCTGGGCCACATTAAGGACCGCTTGCTCAACTGTGAACAGAACTATGAACCCCTTTCAAGTACTTCTCATGTCACAGAAACCACTGAGAGTGAATCCTGTGTTTTTGAGGTTATTATCATACTCAGTCATGTGTCAGCGTTTTTTATCCAGTGCTGCCTGCTCTTATATCCCCCAGCTGTCTGGAGCTCTGTGCCCCACGGTTGCCTGGAAAAGGCAGCTAATGGTAGACAATAACCTTATTTTTAGTTTCATAAAATGTCCCTGAATTCACGAATATGTAGGAAATTACCACATACATTCCAGCTCTTACATCGAAACAGCTGCTGTTGCTATTTAGTAGTCTTCCAATGGCAGACCTATCTCCACAGCGTTGTGTCAGTGCTGGAGTAACTATTTAGAAGCAGTTATTAGTAGTTATTTTGTTTTTTAAAAGCTTTTATTATGAAACAGCAATATTAGGGAATGCTGGGTCTTTATCAGAAGTAACTTAATACGACTCCTATAAGCAAAAATTAAATGTAAAATAAAGTAGATAGAAACTACACTTCAAACCACAGAGATTCAGTTACAAGCTACATGGAACAGAGACTGTAGGCAGCGCTTTTTCAGTGGTCATCGCACACTTCTAATGTATGATTTATATGAGCTTAACAACGGAAATATATACGCACACACACAACCAGTCCACCGATATACGTACAAATGATGTATGTGTTTATTTGCATATACAGTAGAGCGGGAAGTGAGATCCGATCACAACTGATCAGTCAAGATGCATTTGGAGTAGGGCTGCACGATTTGGAGAAAAAGTCATAATGCGATTTACAATACTGCCATTGTGATTGCGATAAAATGTTATCATGAGTGTACTTGCTTGATTATCAAGGAAAATGCACCAAATACTAAAAATTTGAAATGTTATTCTTAATTTAAACATACTAAGTGAAACGAGCATAACAAGAAATACATAAACAAAAAATGTGCAGGCTGTCTCCTACCCTCGGGCATTACTGATCCCTAATCAGAGGGTGTGAGACGGTTGGCCGGTCAGTGGCAAGTCAGCATCCTCACAGCCTCAGAAAACAGATGAAAACCCACCCATGATTCCTAATGACTCATGTCAGCTGACAGTGCCTCTGAAGTGTTTTGGGGTAGGGGAAATGATAGTACATGTTGAGCATGCTGACTTTCACTACTCGTTATGTTAGAAGTCTAAGACTGTGAGTCAATGTCCTGAGAAACCTCCTTCATAGAAGTAGCATGGTTTTAAAATACTGAATTAACTGAGATTTCTCAGACTGCAGCTCAAAAACTACCCTTGGACCAAAACTTAGTGTAGGTCTTTCATGTTGTCACTAGTGTGTAAAATACGATCTCACAATTAAATTGAAAACAAGTAATTGGAAAATAATATTCTAATGAATCCTGACCACACAGACAAATCAAGACAAACATATGAACGCACTGTAACTGACCTCAATTTCACATTTAAATAGTCCCCATGTCTTTCAGCCGCACTTCCTTAGTCTGTACTGAATGACCCCATTTCATGGTCCAAGCAACTACTAATCATACCGCAACATGTTCCGTGACCAGAAAAAATGTCTGGGCAGGAAATTACTCTGCACAGATAAACCAGAAACTTTACATATTCAGTTAAATCCCTATGTTGGCGATCAAAACCAGATGAGCTGAATTCACAATTCTTTGCAGGAACATAGTGTCATACTAACTTGATAATGAAAATGTGTGAAATAATGCTTTGGGATTAGAGCCAGAGCAATATATCGGCGGGCAGATATTATCGGTATCGGCATTTATAATGGCCGATAAATTTATATTTAAAAAATTAAATAAAAATGGACGAAACACCGTTCAACCACGTTATGAGTGTTGGCGTTGCATAGTGTTTCCACCAGAGGGCACTCTACAACGTCCCTGTTGGCAACACTCGTGTTTAACCCTTAGGGCCCTATTTTGCACTCAGCGAAATTGCCTTTGTACACAGACGCATGTATCATTCCTGTTTTGCACCCGACGCACAGCGGACTTTTCCCTCCACAGACGCACGTTGGTAAATTAGGGAATGGGTTTGCGCTCCCGGGGGCGGTTCAGTGAAAAGAGGAGGCGTGTTCAGGCACAAACGTTCCCAAGTGCTATTTTGCAGTTTCAGAAAACAATTCCGCCAGTGACCAGGAAAAACCTGGTCTAAAGTCAGTAGCGCGTTATTTAGATGCTATTTTAGGGCCGCATGCTTGGCCATAATGTAGCGTGTGCAAAACGCGCATACTCTTTGCTTCTATCATCTACGGACGCAGCAGTTACCATTTTTGCAAACCACACATAATTACAAAGAAAAATATTATTGAAAATGCAATTCAGGTGTTTGGATAGGTCAGGAGCACTTTACAGTACAGTCCTCAAAAAGTCGCTGCATTCTTTGTGGCTTGTTGTGTTTTACACAACATTTCAATGAATTATGGATGTGCTGATGACATAAATGAGGAAATATTAGAGGACTTAAGGAGACGTGATGTTGAACTACGGTGGGATTGGATGCGCTCCTGGTGGAGCGGGTGGACTGAGATGGAGTGGGGGGAGGAGGAAGGGGCACAAGAGGTGCAGGTGGCACCGCAGCAACATCGCCACCCGGCCAAGACGGGCATTTATTAGCCTACTTTGCCACATCTCGGACAGCTCCCGCTGGTGTGCGCCAGGCAAATCCGCCGTCATAATAGCAATCCGCCATGGAACAAGCACGCCTGCTCTTAAAGGGAATGTGAGATGACGCTTTGATTGGTTTATTTCACGTTACGCCCAAACCACACCTAGCTACTTCAGACCAACCCATTTTAGATTTGCGTTGGGCGCAAGAAGACTCATTTATCCCGCCGGTATAATAGCAACAGCGCCCGAGATCCGCCCACAAAGCTACTTGCGTTTTATGTTTGATACTTGTGTTTCAGATCGTTAAAATAGGGCCCTTTAAGTTTCATATATTAAGTTTGTATTTTTATACATTTTATTTATCAGAACTTTAATATATTTTGATGTTCCTCTGTTCTGTTGTGACAATAAAACAAACTTATCATATTATTCAAGATAATTGGATTGTTAAGCATCAATTTGCCCAAGGCGAGAACAATCATGATGTTTGTTGCTCGCTTTCTTCTTGCCAACATAGGGGAGTATAAAAATCAACATCGAGACATCATCAAACAATATGAAATCACTATTATTATAAATCTGTCAGAGCATCAAAGCAACCCGCAGATTGCAATCAGATAACCTTTCTAGTGGAGCCATCTTTGCAGCAAAGCAGTGTCAGGATGTCATTTATTTGTTTGATGTGGCTCTCCCTAGGTGTCTATAATAAAAAAAAAAAACATTCATCATGCTATTGCTTTTCTGTGTTCATGTCAATTCAAATCAAAAGGCATCTCAGTCAACAACACAAAAAGAGTGACTCATCTGTGAATCATTTTTCTCATTAAAAAAAACTTGGTAGCCTTGGGCAGCTATCGCATATTTGTCTTGTTGAAGAGCAATAAAGAACGTATTCACTTAATCAAAAGGTCGAGCATAATTAAGCTACAGCCAAGGATAAATAGCAATGCTCGGTGATAACAAACAGGACAAATGGCATCAGCAAAATCAAACTAGATGTGTGTATGTTAAGAGAATTCGAAGATTTCTGCCATACATCTTTAGTTTGTATTAAGGATTTTCAGCGGAGTCCAAAGTGAGAACAATTAACATCAATCTCATTCATACCTCATAGGACGGCTGAATCATCACACCGAGACCATTTTAGGCCTCAACTCAATATTGCTAATTATACCACACAAAAAGATCATTCTTCAGAGTTAAGCCAAACTGACTACTTTAGTATATTTCCACAACAGAAACTCTTGAATCAGTGCCCTGAGAACAGACAAGAGTGAATTCCTAGCAAGAGAAGTTATAGTGTTGATTTTAAATACTTTAAGCTACAGAGCACAAAACCTGCCAAAACATTTTCCCTTATGTTCATTAACTTCACAAAGAGACAAATCCACTCTAGCATTGTCGCAAACTTTTCCTATCACTCTGTTCATATGGCACTGCCTGATTCAAAATAAATCTGTCCAAATGACTGCAATATCCCCCAGTCTAAGCCCATCTAACATCAAGGATTTACTTCTCTCCTGTAGCCCTTAGCATGGCATTTCCATTTCACAGCTCTGTCTGGATGTTTGAGAGGATATCTGGGTGGGCAGATGTTTGGGAAAATCCAGAAAAACAGATTCACATCTCAGTCTCAGTCTAGATAACTCTTGTTATGATTTGATACTATAAATAAAATCGAATTGAATTATAGCTTGAGATAGAACAGAAAGCACTGGTAGGATTTTCTTAGATCTATGTAAAGCTTTTGATACAGTTAGTCATTCTATTCTTCTACCCTTAACTTTCCCATAAAAAAAAATCCACATTACTCAAGTTTTCAAGTTATCTGAAAGACAGGAAAGAGTTTATCTCTATCAATGATATCAATTCTTCTCTTTGCAATGTCACTTGTGGTGTACCTTAAGGATCGGTTCTTGGGCCATAATTATTTTGAATCTATATTAATGATCTATGCAACGTATCAAACAAACTTCATAAGGTATTATTTGCTGATGACACAACGGTTTATTCCCATAAAGACCCTGATAAAATAGTGAAAGTGTTAAAAAAAGAACTCATTGAGTTAAATGATTGGTTTAACTGTAACAAATTATTTCTTAATATTAAGAAATCAGGTTATGTTTTATTTATTGTTCGACCAAGAAATGCTGATCAGTCTTCATATAAACAATACTATTATGGACAGAGTTCAGCCTACAAGATTTCTTTGTGTACAACTTGGTGAGTCTTTCTTGGAAAAAGCAAATTAGTACAGTCACAACTAGCCTAATATTACAAAAAGTGTTAGGATCTTGGGAAAAGTCTGTTCCATGATAAACACGGAGGTTGCCATGCTTTTATATTATTCTATGGTTTATTCTTAAATACACCACTGTAACTCTGTATGGGGAAGTACTCATCCCACTTAAACGTGTCCCTGTTTTTCGTCTTCAGAAAAGGGCATTACAAATCATCTACTGTGTGCATAAAAATTCTTCTCAACTTCTGTTTTTAAGATCAGGCATCATCACTGTTTATCAAGTCAATCAACTACAGATTGCTTTATTTGTCCAATCTCTAAACAAAATACTTTCTTCATTCTATAATGTACTTTTTTTTTTTTTTTTTTTTTTTTTTTACAGTTACCAACTTCATAACCACGCCACTCGATATAACTACAAATTCAGGCCTCCTGTCGAACATCTCAACTTCAGTTTGGTTTAAATTACAGGAGGTTCCGTGATATGGAATGCTTTGCCATCAGATTTTTCAACAACACAACACTTTGTACAATTTGAGAAAGCTGTTAAAGGTTTGTTTTTATCTGTGCAATATCCCTATGGAATGTCTTTGTAAACAACTCATGTAACTGCTAATATTACTTTACCTCTCATATTTATTCTGTTGATTTGACATTGTGTGTAATTTTAGTTTGGGCTTTTTTTCCTCTGTATTTTAGTCTCTATTTTAACTGGACTATGCATTGGAGAGTGCCCAGATTAAGCCCCTCTAAGGTTTTTTGCATTTCTCCATTACAACTTGTATTGATTATGTGTATTTAATCTGTAGTATTTGTATATGTGTAAATCAATAAACTAAACATTTGTGAAAGGGAAACTTCCTGCTATGTTCTTACCTGTTTCCTCTGACATAGTCCAAAGTTGATATTTCGAATGGCTTATTTGTTTCAGTGTTATATCCTATTTTTAGACACTGATGCACAGGTGCTTTTCAGAAAAACAGGTTTTTTTTCAGATGGGTTTGCAGTGTGTGCAAAACAATAGAAAGTAAAGGCAGATCATGTAACACAAGGAGGAGAGATTATTCAGTTATTTAGCAAGGAAATGAAATGGTGCCCTCAGCTCGACATAATAATTATTTAATTTAACAACATAATAGATACCAGAACAGTAGGGAACAGTATATGAGGACAATTATGGCAGATCAATAGATCATTTTGGCACAAGGCTTTTTATGTATCGGTAAGTTAATCAGGTTAAACTGCATTCAGGGAACTGCTGTATCAACAGTATGAAAAAGTAAGCGCATGCTCATAATGAATACTGAATGAATAATGAATGTTGAAAAAGTCCTAAAGCCAAACCCAGTTTAAAATTAAAATTGGGGTTGAAAAACATCTTGGAAGAGATGTTTTACTTCCATTACCTAACTTGATGCTTAATTAAAGAGACATGAAATTGTGATGTAGCCTAAGTCATCGATACGGTTAGATCACTAGTTAGTATTTTAGTATAGGCTACTTTTATTATACTAGTATAGCCTATAGTTTGTTTAGTAATATATGCCACACAGATGCTAAATCACCAGTTTCTGATTTGGTTTACCGTCATTCAAGCTCATTCTAGTCTATATCCATGACGTTCCACTTTCGGGATTGCTCCATTGCTGATTGCTGCGGATTGACAGTTTTCGTCCGGATGTCGTTTCCAACTCCGGTCTAAGGACTATGGACTATGGTAAATCCAGACAGCAAGCTAGACTATCTGTCCAATCTGAGTTTTCTGTTGCACGACTAGAACAACTTTTGAACGTACACGTACCACCAAAAAAAGTTCCTTCCCAAGGATATTTTGCACTGTGGCTCTGTCCAGTGCTTAGCGCCGCCCATGACAATTGTGATCGGTTTAAAGAAATGTAAAAAAAAAAACAGAGCCCGTTTTTCTCCCATCCCGGAATGCTGTGTGGACTAGCCAGACCCTCCTTCGCAGCACTGAGGAGGCAGGACTGGCAAAGCGAGACTAAGCTTATACTAATATGAGATCAGAATCTAGGTTGAACAGTGTTTAATAATTAATAATGATTATTTTCTAAAATATAGTGACTTTATTCTTGTAATAGCCTATATTATAACATTATTTTTTTCACAAAATATCACGACTCCTTCAAATCTCAGAGAGCACAGATGGGATGAGTTATATTTTGAATGTGCACAAAGTTTTGGACATGAGCAGAAATCTTGTTCAATAATCTGAAATATTACAATCAAGAGGTTTATTAATACATTAAATGAATAATGTATCACTGAGGTGAATAATTGTCATATGCACATTTACGGAGGTTACTTCCCCAACAAAAGATGCAGGGAAGAATAAATGATGCCTAAGCTACGTGTGTGCTGACTCAGATATAATTAGAAAAGTCAATCTAAAAGGAGAATAAATAGATGAAAGCAATACAGAATTCCTGACAGCCTTACTGCAATATTTTCCATTATGTTGTTATATTTGGATTGTAGCCTAATGTTTCCCTTTACATAAAGATAAAGGTAGAAATAGGTGCATACAAATTCACCAAAATGCAGAAAATGAAGTGTACCCCCAGACCTCCACATCATAAGTCACCAAACAAATCTGGAAGCAAAACCTTGGCCTTTGACTTGCCAGGCCAGTTATTATTAGACCAAATGTTGGTGCCATCTAACAAACTGGAAGCTAAAATGAACATACACTGGCTATTAACAAGCTGGGCCAGCCAATCACTGTTAAAAAGGCTATAATAGTGGTTTCTGATTCTCTTAAATCAACATAATTTTCTTGTTTAAAAAGATGTTTACATATTTGCCAACCAATATTTTCAAACATGTTCAATTTCATACATTTTCCAAGGGTGAAATCCATTGCTTGCCTGTTAACATTAGCCTATAAAAGGTTAAAAAAAAAAAAATAATAATAAAGTAAATGAATTGTGAAGTATTTCTCTTTGTTTGAATAACTAATCAACCCTACCTTTCACATTAATACTGGAAAAAGAGCCCATTTGGTGTATAAACACATTAAGTCATTTTACGGCACGATTTTGAATGACGACCATTCTCCGTAAATAAGGGCTCCCCCTCCCTACAAAAGCCAATTTAACCACTTTACACAACCTTGTTTATTTACTTTATCTATTAAAAAGAAAAGACGTTGTGCTTGAGGGTTAAATAACCCAGAGCCAATTAGTGACATCAAAGGTCAATGACCGACAAAGCCCCACTAGGACCACTTTGATGTTGAATCTTTTTCCAAATTTTACATGGCACAATCAAGTCATTCTAATCCTTCCAAACAAATAATTAAATTAAATATATATATATATTCCATATGGCTAGTCCACACAGCATTCCGGGACGGTAGAAAAACGTACTCTGGTTAATTGGCATGTCTTTAAACCAATCCCAATCGTCATGGGCGGCGCTAAGCGCAGCGCAGAGCCACGGCGCCGCTGCAAAATAGCCTCAAGAAGGAACTTGTTTTGGTGGAACATGTGTACATTCAAAAGTTGTTTTAGTCGTGCAACAGAAAACTCAGATTGGACAGATAGTCTAGCTAGCTGTCCGGATTTACCCTGCAGAGATCTGAGGAGCAGTTAACCATAGTCCTCAGAAATCCACCGGAGTTTAAAATTACAACACAAAGAAAGCGGAAGGTAACGGACATCCGGCCGAAAAGGACACATCCCCCGGAATTTCCGGCAGCAACGGATGTGGAATGTCGTGGATATAGACTAAATTCCATATAAGTCAATCATTAGCAATTCATTCTTGTATTTTTCCACCAAGTGTGTAATTTGACAAAGTCTATTTTTTACATTTCAGTCTTAGTTATGAAAACACAATAGAAATGTATTAGAAAGATTAGACATGTAATAAACATACTTGCAGATTCTAAGAGTTATAGATCTGTTAAATTAGAAAGCAACAATTTATTATCTATGAACAATTTATGATTTAAAAATATTATTTGTTGAACAATGAAGCCTTATATAAAAATAAATACACATTTTTATATCATGACAATTTAAAAGAATGAATCTGAAAACATTGCACAGACCCCCCTGGTAGAGTGCCACAGAACCCAGAAGTACTGGCCTAACTGCTCAAGCTCGGTTTTACAAACCTGACCTGCTTAATGTTCTTGAGCAAAGAACTGAATTACTAAAAGGCGTTAGTTGTTTAGGGAAGCCTGTACACTAGTAACATCCCAGCATACAACTTCACGTCTGCCACACATCTGATATCACGTCCACATTTTCCAGGCTTTTTTTCCAAGTTAAAACGCAAGCACCATGCATAGCCATTCTGTTCGTCTAGGTATAACAAAGTGTATTTTGCCTCACATATGCTGTATGTCTGCTACAATCCACAATGGGAAGAAGACGATTCAGAAAGAATAATAAAAATGGACGGAGACCCTTTTGACTCTTTTAAGGGGGTCATGCAAGGGGAGATAAAGAAAAGCATAAGAAGAGAAAAGATAACTATCTGGTCCAAGTAGCAAATTAAACCTGCCACAACAGCGTGTGGAAGAGTAACCTGGGTGAAACACGCAAAGACTCTAAGCTCGGGGCAGTATTTTAGCACTTTTAGCTCATTAGCAGCCAGCAACAGGCAGCTAGTTTACAGCACAAACATTAGCAGTATGTGCTAGCTGGTGAATAAAGTCCACAACTAGCAAGCTAAAAGACAAATATTTTTTTTCACAAAACAGAGCTAAAAGGACAGCAAATGATGGACTTACATTTGTCAGCTGGCCAGAAACACAAAATCAATGCTGGTGTTGCTCCATATCTGCTGGGTGTAAAATAAGAACTTGCTTACTAACGTGCTAACGTTAGCCGTAGCAACTTTATGAGGCGATAATACATCAAGGCTATTTGTCTGTCCACTCCTTTAGAAGTTATTCTGCGCAATATCTTTTTCATAAAAAAAAAAAATTACATAACTGGAAACACACAGGTGTAATAATAGCCTAGCGTTGTTAAGGGTTGCATTCCATTTAGGTGTATTCGTTCTATGGGCCTGGTATTATGAATGCTGTCTCACTGTCATGACTTACTGATACACCAATGGAACAGACCCCCGTTAAAATTATTAGTTCCACCTGTGCTCTCTCTCTCTATGAAAAGTTGAATGTCTGTCATACGTTTTGTTATACGGTCTATTGCAGCTTTATACGCTTTTAGATGAGAATACTTTCAGATTTCAATTTTTTTTTTTTTTTGATTTTTAAAACTTCTTTTAAAAAAGGTGCAATATGTAATATTGTATGTAATACTGGCAGCTAGCGGTTAAAATAGTTACTGCACTACCAATTCAAAATACTGGAGAGTCGTTTCCCCCGCCCCCTCCTGCCCAGACTCGAAGTTCACGGGGGTTGCCATGCTGAGACCGCAGCATTCACAACAATGTTGCTAGACGCTTTTCTCACATAGCCAGACATTACTCCACAGCACAGCGGAGTAGCTAACGTTAGATGCTAGTCTCACATAGCCAGACATTACTCCACAGCACAGCGGAGTAGCTAACGTTAGATGCTAGTCTCACATAGCCAGACATTACTCCACAGCACAGCCGAGTAGCTAACGTTAGATGCTAGTCTCACATAACCAGACATTACTCCACAGCACAGCGGAGTAGCTAACGGTAGATCTCTAACCGTTCCCGGATCCTGGGGAACAACGGACCAGCTTCTTCACTTACGCAAGATCTGGAGGGAGCCTGGGAGTATGCCCAACCGTCTACATGTGTTTTGTGGATTTGGAGAAGGCGATGGGGTCCCCATACTGTGGGAGGTGCAATGGGGTGAGGGGTCTCTACTCAGGGCCATGACCAAAGTGAGAGCTGATGCTAGTCTCACATAGCCAGACATTACTCCACAGCACAGCGGAGTAGCTAACGGTAGATGCTGGCTATATTGACAGTCATAAAAGCCCATGCTCACGCGTAGCTCTGTAACCAACTGACAGACACACTTTTTCGGCTTAAAATTACAGTATGAAACGCTAAAAATACCACTACCTTGCCGACGGAACACACTTCATTGGCTTAGAATTACGGCAACAATCGCTAAACACACTGCAAACTCACAGTCCTCTCTTTCCGATTTACAGCCCCCCTCTCGTGGCTTAAAATAACTCACCGTTGTCGGCTCCAGCCGCTGAAGAGGCTAAACGCTGTAAACTACGGTGGCCGACAGGGGCAAACGCCCTGCAACTTCAGAAAACACATGCAAATAGACAAAACACAAGAAAATTAAGAAAACAACTTCATTAATTTGACAACACATGTGCAGCATTCAGTAAACGCGCTGCATATACACACACAACACAACCAAATATACAAACGCGCTGCAATTAAAAAAACGATGGAAAAAGAAAAGCAAACCCCGAAAAAAGAAGCGATGCAAAAAGAAAAACAACTTCCTTAAATTTGACAACACATGCGCAGCATTCAGCAAACGCAATGCAAATACACACAACACAACAAAATACATAAACGCGATGCGAATAAAAAACGATGCAAAAAGAAAAGCACACAAATCCCGAAAACAAATGCAACAAAAAAACGCTGCATCCAGATTCCACAACGGAAGTTCTCCAGACCTCTAGAGGGAACAGCTAATCAGCTGGATTTTTGACCCCTTTTCTGCCTTTTTATTAGAGTCGGGTATGGCCGCTGTTAGGTTTAAAAAAGTTAAAACATTGGTGATGTCTGATAAAAATGTACTTTTAGGGGCCGTCCACACGGAAACGTTTTTTTGTGCAAACGCACATGTTTTGCATCGTTTGGGCCGACCGTCCAGTCGAATCCTGCAAACCCACTGCCTGAAAACGCACTTTTTTGAAACCAGGTCTCAGGGTGAAAAAATCCGAAAACGGCTCTCGTTTGGCTTCGTATGGATGGTGAATACGGATCCGTATCGATGATGTCATCGCCACACCCCTCTTTTACACCCTCTCCCACGGCCGCTGACGCACACAACTGCGGTGAAGCTAAGCGAGCATGTCCCATCTCCGTGGTCAAACCAGCACACTATATCTAAATACTGTGTCTCTGCTCCCTGACCCTTCCCTCTGGATTCTACACAAGATATATTGCTAACGTTATGTAGCCAACGTTAAACATCGCTAAAGTAGCTGACTGCTCCAGCAGCGAAGTAACCATTGACGTAACCTTAACGTTAGCTGCTATGGCTATCTGTTTATAAAGTGGAAGTAGATAACTTATCAACTAGCTAGCTAATCTGTCTGCTTATCAACTCCTTGAACGGATTATAGTAACTTTTACCACGGCTTATTGTAGAAAGACTACTGCAAGAAAAACGTATAGATTATTAAAAATACATCAGTCATGGATCATTGATGTTTGTTTGACTCTGCTGATGTTAGAGCTAGCGAACGTTAGCGCGCTAACGTTAGCTCGCTGCTAGCGCGCTGCAATCATGCAAAATAAAAAGCAATCCAACAGCACATTATACAACGTAAACAAAGACATTTTCTTGCGGCGGCCTTTATAAAATGAGCAGTGGTGAAAGTTATTATAGTCCACGGACGTATTAAGAGAAAATTATAATCTAGCTAGTCATGTTAAAATGGAAAGTGGAAGTGACCATGCTCTTCTTCTCCGTTTTTTGGTGAATTTCTGTAGCAGAAACAGTGCCACCTATAGGCCTGGCATATGAAGTAGCGTATTGAGTCATTTACAAGTGGATTCGTTTGGACGCAACTATTCTTGAAACGAATCCAGGGAAGACGGGTAAAAAAAAAGATCGTTTTGGTACGTGTGGACGTACCAAAACGAATGAACACTGTCTCTGACCAGACGCTGACGGAGAGCATGGAGCATCACTGCTGCTGAATTCCTGCGGTGGTTTTCTGACAGAGCAGGGAGACTGGAGTCCCTGCTGACACACCAAAAAGCTAAGGATGGCTTTTTCCTACAGGTGCTGGAGCAGGCAGCACACACAGCCAGCCCATCTTCATGTTTCAGAAACAGGAGCTGTCCTGTTTCTGAAAAGGAGGGAGAGAGAAACTGTGGCTGCTCTAAAGGTCTCTGAGAGGGCGTGCAAAGGACACCAACGCCAACAAGGGGAGTGATGAGAATTGGGCCAGCAGTAAATGAGACCCTGGGCTCCCCTCTGATCTGTCACCAAAAGGATTGTTGACTCCAGAGTTTTGGGCCAATTCTCCAGACAGCCCACCCAAGGCTGCTAGGGCCTTGGCGACGATGCCATCTGGTCCTGTGTTGTCCGGAATCATACCCATGTATCTATGTGATACTCTGTCTCCGTAGGTGCTCCTAGGCGCACGCCCTTCTTCATCACAAAACATGTTTCCAAACAGAAGACACAAACACAGCAGCTCTAGTACAAACTTCATATTGTCGATTTAGTCTGAGATTTTGTCCAAATTTTCAGATTGGACAATATTGAACAAGGAACTGTCAAAATCTGGATTTCAGACTTTTATCACAAGTCTGCATCTTTCACTACAGAAAGGACACTGATGAAGACTGTTTCTTTGTGCTCACTCCATCTGAACTGATAGCATATATTGAAGTGTGTGTGTGTATCAGTTTTTAGCTCCTTTGTGATTAAGATCAAACCTAATGCATTTTTTCCATTGAATAGATTTCAGACCACCTGATTGCATTACAGATTTGAGACCAGTTATTACTTGTGCAGTATTTGAAGTGCAGTGTGGAAAGTTGAATTTGGTTTTGTTTTCTTTGATTTCTAAGATGTTTTCCCTTCCATTATTTTTACCTGGTCAACAACTTTAATATCTTCTGATTTAATTAAGTGTATCTGTTTTTGTTTCAAATGGAATGCTTGTCACTAATCACTGAGTAAAACCAGCTAAACATATTTTGTTAAAGAGAAATAACCTTCTTGATACAAGATGAGGAGTCAGATGATGAGGTCAGAGAAGGACATGAATTTCTTTTATAGATTATGATTTAGTTCTTACAACTTTGCTAATGTCTACATTTTTGTTCAATAACATTTATAAGTGATATTCACACCTTTTTTAAGGTGTGAAGGGGTGGACTGTTAGGTTTAAAAAAGTTAAAACATTGGTGATGTCTGATAAAAATGTACTTTTAGTTGAATGAACACTGTAGCTGGAGGAAGCACTGAATCAACCGATTGCATCACACCACACTAATCAGCATTTGACTGCCTCACCCAAAACCTAGCTTCTAAAGAATTAATTAGGTCATGGCTGTTATTTAGCATACTGTAGGAGACTCATTGTCCCCACAGGAAAGGTAACTGTTGTCTCTTTTTGGGGAGCCATCCCCTGTTGAGCTAGACGTGATTAGAACAAAGGAAATGCATATTACTGTAGAATCAACACTTCCATGATAAACAACTTTAGTCTGTGACTTGAAATTCAGAGGTGTGTCCTTATCCTGAGAGACAGGAATAAATGTGGGAGCAGGAGAAAGATTCAAGACTGTTTTTATGTGACTCCACAAGGAGAATCATAGATTCAGTCCGCTGTCAGCTGCAGTGTAACATTTGTTTTGTCATGTCGCATGGCTGTAATCTGTGTCCCCCACAAGGGGAAGCATGTTTTGCAGTCTGCTACTGGCAGTGTTTTATGTTTTATGTTTGATTGTGTTTTGACTGTTTTCATGTTGTTTTATTAAACCTTTTAGTTAACTTTCAATTCGACCCAAGCCTCTCCTTCCTCCTCCAGAAATCGAACAAACACGTCTTTTAGATATTTCTTAACACTGCATAGTAAAAGGAGAACTCCTGTCTCATGCCCTTATTAATAACATAATATATTAATAATATACAGTCTATGCTCCCGTCTCAGCCAGGAGGCTGGTGCCGTGCTCGAGCTTTGACTTTTCAAAATAAAAGTTTGCGTTTGGTCAGCTCGTCTTCCTTTGGTGTTTTGGATGTGTTTGAACTAAACAGTACGGCAATCATGCTAATGAATACAATAACTTTTTCAACAGATGTCTTACTTACAACACAATGGAGCAAGCAAAGCAGTTTTGTCTTTATGTGCAGGCGGGATTTATTCAGTTTGATAAATCCCACGGTAAATTGGCATGTTTTCTTTTTTTTTTATGTCATGTAGAATCTATCTCCGTTGATCCTGTTTCGTTTGTTTGCTGCTTTCATGGCTGTACTAGCGTTACAGCTGTAGCGTGCTGGGTTTACGTTTTTACAGGTATATCTGGCAACCCGGCCTGGCAGTCAAACTGGGCCGTTGATAACAACACACAGATCAAAACATAAACATAAATTCCGTCACGGAATGTAAATTTCAAAAAGAAAAAATACTGACATTAGCATTGTTGTCAGAAAAGATAGTATTTCAGTTTAACATGTTTCCTTAATATCTGATGAGGCATTGGTGTCATTTTTGGATTTATTACAGTACAAATATTACATATTGGACCTTTAAATCATCTTTGGTCATCTTTAATTTAGGTTTCTTTAATCCGTTTTCCTTTTATATGTGATGCACCTTTTTTAAGATGTCAGTTCTTTGGACACTGCTTTAACAAGGATTTAGGGTTTAATAATAGAGTAGGCTATATAGCATGAACAAAGAAATAAATGTGTTCCTGTCCTAGTGCTACAAATCGAATATCCTTGCATTCTAACAGGAAAGGGTCTTTGCAGAAAACGTCCTCATCCATATCTGAAGTGAAAATAACCTTACATAAGAAATGTATCAGGTAGGTCTACCCCCTCTGAACGACAGAGGTCTTGTTCCTAATTTTTCAACAAACACCAGTGCTTGTGCTTCAGTATCCGAATGCTCTGTAACTGCAAACGTGGTCACAGAAATAAGCTGTTGACAAAACAGTGGATCACACCCAAGAGGGCCTGGCATGGCCTGCATGTCGAAACACCACAAACCACATAGTTGGCCTTCGCAACAACTTGCTCACAGTTGGATCCAGCTGGAGGCAGGAATTGTCATCCCACTGAAACGTGGGATGAGAAAAACAAGAGGAACAACTTGAGGCCCTTCAGAAGGCTACTGTACTCAAAACAAAAAAGGAGATCTTTGGACTGGTCGTATCCAAATCACAGCACTGAACATACAACATATTTCCCTTGTCAATAAACACTCAACCCAACTATGTCATCATAATGGAATAATACAGATTTTATGGATAAGTGAAGCAAATGTTACCGGCTTTCCACACCATGGGCCCTATTTTAACGATCTAAGCGCACGGCGTGAAGCGCATGGCGCAGGTGCGTTTAGGGCGTGTCCAAACCAACTTCTGCTAGTTTGACGGCGGGAAAAAATGGTCCGTGCGCCGGGCGCATAGTTCAAAAGGGTTGTACTTAGCGTGTCATCTCCCATTCCCTTTAAAAGCCAGGCGTGTACCTCGGCGCATTGCTATTATGATAGCAGATTTGCACCGTAATATTTTTATTTGTAATCTTTTGCATGTTTGTGTGCTGCTTCGCCTCCCTGTGTGTGTGTAACAAGCATAGTGTCCACGCACTGTGCATAAGCCTAGCCACATTTTACGAATGTACTGTTAAAATAACAATGACATGCTGCGTTATTGACTTTAGAACAGGTTTTTCTTAGTCAATGGTGCGATCACTTCCCGCTGCCTCAAGATAGCAATACGCCAAGAATTCACCTGAACACGACTCCCTGTAAGACCAGCACACCCATGGGTGCAAAGATGGGCGCAGGTGCATTTGCTATTTAAATGACGTGGGCGCTGGACGGTCTTAAAATAGCAAAGACATTTGCGTCGGGCTTTGCGTCGGGCTTTGCGTCGGGCTTTGAGCCGCGCTGCGACGGGTGCAAGACAGGGTCCCATATCTGTTGGGTTGTGAATGCAGACGCCTCCTCTTCCTTGACTCTGTGGTCAGCCAGCCAATCAAGCATGTCATATTCCATCAAACATTGACCTACAGCTCTGAAAAAAAGAGTAGATAGGTGTTTTTCAAACAGGCGAGCTGCTCTGGGGGTAGAAATAATCTCGGTGGTTAAAGTAGATGTTGATATGCAGAGTCAAAAGAACAATTTCTGTATTTTTTCTTGCTTGGAAGCATTAAAGCCCATCGTAAAAGTAAGAGCAAAACACTGATCGTACATCTCTTTTTTTTTCTGCTAACTGAAACACTGCTGATGATCAGAACTTAACAATTACCATAACTGACCTTCAATATTGTCATATTTTTCAAACCGTTCAAGT
Source organism: Perca flavescens (assembly GCF_004354835.1). Taxonomy (NCBI): domain Eukaryota; kingdom Metazoa; phylum Chordata; class Actinopteri; order Perciformes; family Percidae; genus Perca; species Perca flavescens. Next base: position 6,722,045 of record NC_041352.1, read on the forward strand.
TTGCCAGGCTACAAAGCTGGTCCCATTGAAGTTTAACTGAACCAATTTGGTTATTTCTGCCTCCAGAGCAGCTCTGCATCTGAGTAATGATTCTATAACTATGACTAAATCTATACATGCTGGGAAGAAGCTTCTCCTCTTCACAGAGCCAAATTAGGGAGCTTCTCCTAAATAAAAAGCTGGAGCTACAGCAGCCTATCCCATTACTGAATGGAAAAGTAATGCCTTTGTGTATTTTAAGAGCAGAATCAGGGGGGGCCCATGTTAAGACATGCAAAGTGTAGACAGTGGAAGCTGTCAAAACAGCCTTTAAGAATGTGTTAGGGAGGTTCAAAGTGTTCATCTTAGCAGCATTAGCAAACATAATGTTTCTGCATGAAATGCATTTAATTTAACACCTTGTCACCTTGCTCAAATGTTCCATTTAAAAAACAAAATCTACAACAAATATGGGTTCTTCCAACCCATTTGATGGTAACAGCAGCTGATCAATGTGTTAATCTTTTTTTTTTATGAAGGCATACTCCCATTGTACACACAACAGAATATAGAGAGGGTAGTTTGACAGTACAAGGAGAAGATTTATATTTTCTCAGCCCTTTACCAGCAGGAAACAGTCATGCAGTAACTTGCCTGGCAAAAGATGGAAGAACAAAAAATGATCTTCTTCAATACAGCAGAAAAGGAGGAAAATAATAGCAGTAAAAGAAACAATAACCCCTTTAATGAGCAGCTTCTTTAAAACCATAAGTAGCAGGAGGGTTTTGTATAACAAAAAATGACCACTTATTGTGCCATATTCTACTGCGTTTCAGTTGTCTGTGGTAAAACCAATTCCTCTAACTCCCAAATGTGGCCTATCGGCTACCAGCCAGATCACCAGAATTACATGAAAGAAGCTTAATGCTAACCGTTCCCAAAGCAAACCCATTATCTTCTGGTGACTAATCTGCCATGACAAACAGGAGCTTTAGAGGTAAACAGAAATGGAATTAGATGGGTAAGCAGGAGTGATAAGAAAGAGAGATGGGAAACACAAAATTAGAGCTGTAACTGAGACCTTGTGGAGTTCTTGGTGATATCTGTGACAACATTCTATTGGCACAAGCACAGGTATTGGACATCTTGAACAAACAGGAATACCAGCGCATTTCTGAGGCTCTACCTGCTATCTCTAAGGTCTCACATTTCTGAAGCTATAAAGAGAAGCCTTACAACACAAACACACGTCTTAAGTTATGCGGGATCAAGTGCTGTGCGTTGCTGCCATTGTCTTGCTTCCAACGGTTCGGGCTAATGATTAGCCGGATTATCTGAACCAGTGGGTTAAGATAACAAAAAGGGAGTCCCCAACATCACAAGGCTGTGGCTGGGAAAGGAAAACACAAGCTAGCAGCTATCAATAACTCATGTCTGATATGTCAGCGTGTTCAAACCGAGCTATGCCTAAATGTAACCACATTATATCTGAAAGGGGAAAAAATCAATGAAGAACACATGTACAGTATGCCTACACAACATATTTATGTATACACATACCCCAAATTGACCATGAATGTCAATGTGTCAAGTCCTGTTAAATCTGTTAATTTTTTGACAACAAAATGAATTTCTGATATTTAGCTCCAAGGACAAAAAAAACACAACTACCAAAACCACAGCAGCAGTAACAACAGAAACTTACCCTGAATGCCCCAACACAAACAGCCGGAAAACCAGTGACGCACTGGCTTGGCATAGCTATGGCATACTCTGACTTTGGCAGTTACCATTATGGCATGTGGCCTGCTTGCATTGCGTGTTGAGCAGCGACAGCCCAAAAAATCTCCCAGCTTCATCTGTAAAACTCAAGCTCAATGCTTTCAACTCAGGCTCAGTGCTTTCAATTCAGCATCCAGAGCAATTGGTGGTTTGCTCTGATAGGTGTGTGCACCTGAGACGCATACTAGCCGGAGAAAAAGCCCTAAAGTCATCTTAGCTTGACCCTAGAGACACACTGTTTGTGAAAGATAAGGGATTCAGTTTGGTGTCATTGTCCTTGGGGCCTTCCACATGAGTAGGGAAGCTCACCAGACAGGTTGTATGTAAATACAAATGTGGACTGAAGTCTGTAGCACCAACAGTGCAGTCTTTATGTATTTGGACAGTTTTCATGTAATATGTATGCACAAATGTGGACTGAAATATGTAGCACAAACTGCTTGCGAGGGAGAACTAATCACTCAACGAAATCCCGACTGTTCACTGTCCTGGCTCCCAAATGGTTGAACGTGCTCCCCACCGACATCAGGATGGCCGAAAGCCTATACATCTTCCGTCGAAGGCTAAAAACACATCTCTTCCGACTACACCTCGGATAATAAAAAAAAAATAATAATAATTCTTGAACCTGCACTTTCATACGTCTCTTTGTAGCTTTGCTTATTTTAAGCTAATGTACTTGCACTTACTACTTGTTGTCTTGAGTTTGAACCTTCACAGTTGAAAGCACTTAATTGTAAGTCGCTTTGGATAAAAGCGTCAGCTAAATGACATGTAATGGAATGTAATGTAACTTTATGTATTTGGACAGTTTTCGTGTACTTTGTTGTTTTGGCTCTGTACTGCAGTACACTGAATTTCAAATAGAGCAACTTTCAGGGCATTTGTATATACGGGTGAGGGTAGGAAATGTACACACTTTTGTACATAGGGAATATTAACAGAGTACACTTTAAAACACTCATCATATTTAATATTTGACTAAAATCCTTTGCAGTTTGAAACTATCAGAGATCTCCAATCCACAAATAGCAGACACCCAATATCTTCCCTAACGATGCTGTCAGGCATCACTTCTTGCTTAATTTAGGGTCAAGTGGCTGACTTTGAGAGTGAACAAAAATTCTCAATATGTGGCTATAAAAACACCTTGGTTGCCTTGTTTATCATTGTGCTTCACTGTGCACTAGCCCTGCACTGGTCATCCAATATGAATGGGAACATGGGAAATAAAAAACTCATAGTCCGTTTCATTTCAGTTCCAAAGGTGCTTGACTGGAGCACAAAAACAACAAAAGAAACACATCACAGTGCAGCTACTTCTAGACTGTACTGTATATGTTTCTGCACTGCTCAGCTATACTTACATTGAAGTAGTTTTCAATTTGAAGTATAGGAGCTCTAAGATCTTTCTTTTTAAAACTAGTATTTAACTACTAGCCTGCTCGTCCATTTACTGTCACCACTATATGCTGTTACCAGCCTCCATGTGAAATTATAGGCTATCTTGCACTGTGTAATCTGTTTTATGCGAACACTACAGCAAGTTCTATTATTGCTGCAGGTTTTTCACATTGCAAATAGCTCCTAAAGTGCTTATACCACGCTAGTTTTAAAACCACCATCTTAGATTTTAGAAGACCCATGGTGAAGAGGTGCAGTGCAGGCCAGGGGTACTTAACATCTTTTCTTGATGTTTGGGCAAACTTCAACTCATGATTTCAGAGCAGCGAGTGTGTGATGTTTTAGGGCAAAGACTGGCAGGCAATGATTCCCCTGGAAGGAGTTAGCACGAAACAAGGACACTGCTCAGTCGGATGGAAGAAGAAGAAGAAGAAGAAGAAGAAGAAGAAGAAGAAGAAGAAGAAAAAGGAATAAAGAAAAAAAAGATGACAATATAAGCATAGGAAACTGAAGGAAAGCCAGAGGAGAACACAACAAGAGGAAGAGAGGTTATTGAGTCCACATTTCTCCTGTGCTGCTTGACCACAGTTACTATCAATCACATTGCATCCCATCATCCTACAGGGCTTATATGGCTCTGCCCTGTACAGTCCACTCACATGATAATCCCCCAATTACCTTCCACTACTGTAATATTCCTGCTCACATAGGCTACCGCAGCTCCTCTCCATTACATAAGCAGGGAGCCGCTGAGTGCAGTGAGCTAATGAGCACTGACAACCCTTCCAGCGCCACCTCCCACTTTCTCTTTGCACTGTGATTCAGTGCAGCTGCACCGGCTGTTGGGTCCTTACCTGAGAACAGATGAGGATTGAAAACTCTAGTTGTACTTTTAGTAGAGGCTGATGATTCCCAGAAAAGACAAGTTGTGTTTGAAGTAATGCATTTGGAAGCAAAGTCAACTGTTTCTACAAACTTTCTACAAAACAGTATTTCTAGTTCCTTATTTGGAAATGCCTAGACAGAAACAAATATCTCTAACATATGTTTATTGGGGGGGGGGAGGGGTCCGGTCTTTCTTTTTCAATTTTTTTAATAAAGCCTTCCCCAATGTTCTTTTTCTAAACTCACTAAACTAAACTGTTTTCCTAAGTGTGTGACATTGGTTTGTGTTACTAAAGCCTTTACCAATGTTCTTTTCTTAAACCCAACCTTTTTTTTTTTTTTTTTTTTTTTTTAACATTTCATTTAATCATGTCAAATAATTATGTTAGCAACATATGTCTACCATAGAGGACAAATTAGCTGTTAGTAAGCTAATGTAAGCTATGTGTTAGCAAGCTAACATAATTGCAAATATAATACTGCATAGCTTTGTATATTAATCCACATCCCACTATAACACAAATTGCAGAGCTAACTGTCAAAGTGCTTTAGCTTAATTTACAGAAATATAGTTAGCCTAAAACTGACACGTGATGTAAAATGTCAGTGCACACATAACATTAGGCATACTAAGTGTCACAATCCCAATTTTCCCCATTCTTCCTGCTGACACCTAACGTCTTATTGTCTGTATCCACTTTTGTCTACTTAAAAGCTCAGTTTTTCGGTTTAGCAGCTTATAAAAACTTAGTTATGGGTTATTTACTGTGTTGGTAGTGCATCCCAGCCACGCAAGGGCTTTTAGGCATTGGTCTGTTGTTCTGTAGCAGATGGAATTGTTAAGGACGCACCTTCATGCAAAAAGTCAATGAAGCGCATTTAAGTCCTACCCACACCAGAAGGAAAACAACCCTTCACTCTCCATTGACTGTGTATTGTGTCAATTCCGTCTGCTAGCAGGCTGGTGGAAGATCGAGACGACTGTAAAGTGATCTTTTATTTTCCAAGAATCTTAAAAAAAAACTTATTTTAAAAAGGGGTAGTTTGACATGTGGGAAATTAGATTTACTTTCTTCCTTAACAGTTGAGTAGATGATAAAGTGGACACCACTTTCATGTCTGTACTCTAAATATGAAGCTACAGCCAGCAACTGATTAGCTTAGCATACAGACTGGAAACAGGGGGAAACTGCTAGCCTGGCTCATAACGCATCTCTGAAGCTTACTAAATAACTTGTTAATCAATTTTGTTTAGTCCATACAAAAAACAAAGTGTAATAAATATAATGCAATTGTCCTTTCAGTCTTTGCGCTAAATCATTGGATTCCAAGTGTCACTTTATCTTAATTTAACAGTTATTTTCAATATTTCCACAGTGGACACACTCACTGTTACGTCAACTGCTAGCCTTATTTTCCCCCATTTTGTGATTGATGTCACATGCATTTGTATGTGCTATAAAGATACATCATTACATCACAGACTTGTCTTCAGACATCCTGGAACTGCAGGACACATGCTAATCATATGCTGCTGATATAGTGTATGATGAAAGAATGAGTAATATGGAAATATGGGACTCTGTTTTTGCTTAACCGCGTTGTCCCCTAATATAAGGATATCCTGCATCTGTGTAATTTGACAACTTGCAACACTTGCTGTGACATGTCTGCAAGCCTGAATTTGTGGAATTTTGTGAGGAAAAAGGCCAATTATGTTCTTTAAGAGCTTAGCCCCCATTTAGGTTGAGTAACTGTGGGAAAGTAGGAGACAAATAAGATCTAGAAATGCAGCTCTTCAAAGTGTTAGAGGCACAAATTATAAATCCAGAGAGGGTTTCTGTTTTGAGCAATCTTTAGTTGTAGGTCTCTGACGATGTACCAGATGTGAAACCAGAGTGTAAGAGGATGAGTAAAGAGCTGAACCTCCCAGTTATATCCATGTGGTGTGTTGTATGCCAAAAGCAATGCCCACAAAACAACATCTTCATATTGCTCTTGCTTACATGATTAAAAATGTGGTGAACACTCGGTTATTTCTTGACTGGCCAAGCGCTGAAAACAACAGCCTTGGGAACAGAAAGGCAGGATGAGAAGCTTAAAAAACCATTTAGCATTAATCCTTCATGGTTGTGCATACTGTAGACCACATTGACTCTGAACTTAATGGTGCTTGAGTGGCTGATTGACGCGTACTTCCTGGTCCCATTCAGACTGTGGCGAGGGCCTCAAGAGTCCCCAGAGAAGATTAGGTACACCGGCACAGCTTGTGACATTGTCTGATTGGGCTCAGCTAATTCAAAGAGAATAAGTCTAATTACACAAACCACTGATATTACAGGCAACTAAGAGGCTACAAGATTAAATGCATCACGGAATTGCCGCAGCAATACATGCAACCCAAGATGGTTCATGCATAATGAAGAGGTAGATGAAGACATAAGAGTCAGGCAGAATGTAGGCGGAGGCGAGATCAGCTTTAAGTATAGAGAGGGAAAGTAGAGAAGAGGCGGACATTGTTGAAGAGATGAGATTTCAGCTCAGGCAGGAAGTGTGTCTGTCTCCAGATAAAGCAGTTAAATAAAGTTGAACGTGAGGTCATCGCAGCAATAAAAGTGATCAATCCTGAATTCCTCTAAAAAAAGTGCTTTCACACTACCTTGTTTGGTGAGGTTCAAATAAACTCTGGTGCATTTGCCCGTTTGGTTCGGTTCATTTGGACTGGTGCGAGAGCTGTCAATCAAACTCGTGCAGATCACCTGAAAAGGTGGCCTGCTGTCAATCACCAGCGTATACAAGAAGACCTGGAACAGAACTACGAGGAAACAATAGGAGTGTGTGTTGGAATCGATACAGCATGGTATCACAAGATTTTCCGTGGCAATACACGGATGCCAAGTATCGATCTTTTACTGTATAAATGTAACTTTTCTGGGGGGATTTTTTTGCAGTGAGATGAACAAAAATGTATCTTTTTTAGATAAAACAGATGTTGACAAAGTTTTCCTTTGGAGACGTGATTTGAAGTTGGAAAAAAGGTAATAAATTGCAATATACTGTATCGTAGAATATCGAAATATGTTTAAAATTGCAATAAATATTGTATCGTGATATAAGTACTGTCATATTATCAAAACGTTGGGCTCGCTGGTGTTTTCAACCCTTAAGTAACAATGTATCTTTTTTTTCCCCTTGGTCCTGACCAACTGAACCAAACTAAAAGTGACACCAGAGAGCACATTAGGCTGCATTCAGCAAGGCCTTTGAATCATCATAGCGTACCTATTCTTGCATGATGCCCATATCTCACACGCAAAAACTGTAAATTGTGACAAATGGCTATTTCACTTTCTTTTGTTTCTCTGTTCTTCACGCTTAAGTTGGATCAACCGAGCCGACTGCGGTCTCCGATGCATTATTGTATGATTAATGTTCTCTTTTTTTTTCTGGAGAAAAGGGAGCATTTAAAATACATATTGCATGATTCAGTATCTGCATGCCATGGGGTGTAATTGTTTTATAACGCTCTGACGAAAAACAAACTTTAGCGGTAAAGCAGTACTGTGTTGCTGTCAGCTGCAGGAACGTTACACAACTCAAGTGACCCGAGTGTGACTACATCTTCCTGTAGTCCAAAGGTCTCGGCTGGCCTGCGATACAGTAGTTGGTAGTTGACCCAGAGCCAAGTGTTCTCCAGAGGGGAAGCCTACACTTCTACATTTACAGTGCCACTGCATGGATCAATGGACCAGTCGCCTCCATTCTGCTGAACCACAGAAAAGCATCAAGCACTGGTAAACAGAGGAGTGACCGTGTGTGGGTATGTGTGTATGTGTGTATGTGTGTGTGTGTGTGTGTGTGTGTGTGTGTGTGTGTGTGTGTGTGTGTGTGCAATTGCTAGTGTGTATGTAAGGAGGAATAGCTCTTCCAGAATGAGGGGTAATGTTGACCTACTTCGTCACTGTTTGCATTCAGAGGTGAAATCTATACTACTGAGGTGCAACAGTGAATATTCATCTTTCATATTCACCAGGAAGCTAAAAAGGTATTTCATCTGTCACTATGGAGATGTGCGTTCAGCTCTGGTTGGAAGTGAAACATCCCTTAGAATGTACTGAAGGGGAAAAAAAAAAAAATTTGATTTTGTTCGATCAAGCTCACGTCTGCTATCACTCCACTCTTACTCTGGATCTTTCAGAAACCTTAGTTACAGAAAGTCCTTCTCTCTAAAAACAGGATTGTAGTTTTTTTTTCCCCAAGGTAAAACACAGAAGAGTAATAAGTTGGCAAAACCAGTGTAGGTTCATCCAGGCATTCCAAGGCATTGAACAGAAGCTGCAGCATTGGCATGACTCTATAGGCAATACCATCCACTGGTAAAGAGGTGAGAGTACTGTCACTAACCACGGAAACAGCACCAAACTTGGATTCATTCATTAGTCATTTAATGGGTTTTTAAAGCGCAGCCACTAGAAACCCACAAAGGGAAAAGCAATCAGTGTCCTACTCAGGCCTCATTCAAATTTGGCACTGGGGTTTCACACAGTAATGCGTTCCGTCATAATAGATGAAACTTGGATTTACTTAAAAACTTTTTTTTGTCAGCATGTCATTGCAAAGGGCAATGAGTGCAAAGCACGGTCCCCCCATCAATACACAGGGTAATCAGAATGCACACACAGAGATTAAACTGTGCCTTCAGTGTCTAACAGTGAATATACACCATAGTGAATGGCATGTGTAACTCAAGAATAACGAATAGTCCTACTGGGATTTATGTGTAGGCCTATGTAGGTTTTAATAGCCAGTTTACTATCTTTGAATTCATAAATATTTGTACTGTGACAATATAAACTGCAGTATTGGAACACTACACACAGCGCGGGTTATTTTAATCAAATGCCATCCTTATTGCTCCACACACAGTGGATGAACTCGCGCACTTTTCTGCCTGTACAACTTGTATTCAATGGGAACGATTCCAGTGTTTCCTGAACTTTTTCATGGGGCAACCGAACACACACACACACACACACACACACACACACACACACACACACACACACACACACACACACACACACACACACACACACACACACACACACGAGAGCAGAAGGAGAGCCAATTTGCTTTACAACTTCTTAGATTCCTTGTGGAGAAACTAGTGAACTACCATGATGAAATTAATCACTCTTAAGCATGGTCTTCGAAATAACAATGAAAAGTTCCCCACTCTCCTTCCACCAGGGGCCCCTGGGGGTCCCCACTACTGGCTCCGGTTCGAGGGGCAGCCACTGGCTCTCTTCTGCCCACTCTGTCCCTCTTTCTTATCCCGTGAACAGCGCCATGTTGAGGCTCCAGCGTGCTGCTCCGCTGGGCGAAACGTTACAAAAAAAGCACACCGGAGCGGGGCTGCGTGTGGGGCTTACCTTTGCGATTGCCTTCTTATACCTCATGGCAGCTTGTTCGATAAGGCTGTGGACTTGTATATTCCCATCGCCGCACGGAACGACCACCCGGGTCCTCCCGAAACACACCGTCACTTTCATTTCACCTTCCGCTGCGTTAATTCCAATGAGGAAAACCCCGCGTCAAAAAGACAATAACCATCCCCGGTGTGCGAAGGCTAAAAAAAAAAAAAACTAAATCCACAGTTGTTGTGAAGAGGTCGATGTGAAGTTGTCTTTGTGTGTCCTGCGTCCTCGGAGGAGTGGAGAGAAGCCCAGCTTTGGATTCAGCGGCGGGGCTGGGTGGCGTCCTCCCTGTGTGCCGTGTTGACTCACTCACTGAAACTTCCCAACAAAAAAAGCCTCCTCTCCAGCGAGAGCGCACAACTGGACTGACAGTGCGAGTGCGCCCACATGTCAGAGCAGGCTCTAAGAATGTTTCCAACACCAGCCAGTACAATTCAGCTTATAGCTGAGGGGCAAACCCGTCGAAAGAAAGTTTACATTTCTTTGCTTTCTTATCATATAAAGTTGTGGAACACTTGGATTTACAGTGCTTTTTTTCAGAGATGGTCTAGTAGCCTATGGTGTAATTTAAATCTTATAAAATAGAGCACTTATGAACAACTTGTTGTTGATAGTCATTATGAATGCAGTAATATAGCCTACCTTAAACCACATTTTAATTTTCAGTATTATCCATGGCTTTAATCTAGATTCCAAAGTGAGTGTCCGCAACTTCAATGGGGTCCTTAAAATAATGGGGTTCGGGCCAGATTAACCTGCAAGAGGGTCCCCTCACACACACTACCAAGACCTGTTTTTGCCCAGAATCCCAGAAACCAACCAGTAGCCATATATTCCTTCTCTGGATGACTGCTTTTCCTTTGGTTAGATGTATGACAGTTAGTTTTTGATTATTTGTTTCAGCAGAAATGTAAGCAATTGCAATAGGCAATCTTGGGTCCCTCAGGGTCTGGGCCCCTCAGGGTCTGGGGCCCCGGGAAAGTTGCCTACTCTGCCCAGTTGGTAATCACCAGGGGCACGTGCCATGGTTTGAAGAGTATACTTCAAATCAAACTCACAGTTGTTTTCCTCACTTGAGGTTCACGCAGTAATAGAGCAACTGTGTACTGTCACTGCACACAATCCAGTAAGGACAGATTCTGCCTGATGCATATACGTATCTGAATGCCTGGATGATTCAAGACATGGAATGTATGAACAGATGCTGCATTTCAGATTGAATAAAGGAGACAGACTGAATGAGATGAACTCCCCAGCAGAATGAGCTGTAAGAGTGGTTCTCAGATGGAGCTGCTGAAAAACTGCACTTGCGCTACTGATAGCAAAGCATATATTAATGTTACGCATGTGACTGAATTATTGAACTGCAGTGCAAAATGAGAGACGGCCCTACGGCTGGATCTTCAATATGACCCAATTTACTGATAAAAGCCACAACCTTTCTGTGGCGCTTCACTCACTCCCTGCAGCTTGTCTTCTTTATGATCTAATGTAGTGCAAGAGAGTGAACATGAACAAGAGTGCAACCCCTTTTTCAAACTATACTATCACTGCTCAAATATGTTTTCCCTCAATACTTTTTAAGTTGGTCATTGGTTAACTTGGTCATTAGATCTCATTATTGCTGAGCCTAACTATTCATTTTCTTTAAACATCATTAATGCAGAGCAGGACTGCTGGGTACATAATGCAATGTATAATGCCATCTCACCAGGAGTCCTGACCTTGTGGCGCAATGGGAGCACGTCTGACTCCAGATCAGAAGGCTGCATGTTCAAATCACTTCAGGGTCAAGCCATGGGCACATACCAACTGACTGATGACTTATACTTTCATAAGAAAATATTTCAGGTAGTCTGAAGAAGAACTGGACCTGATCTCAAACAGCCTTTGACAACTGCAGCTTTCTTCTTTAAAGATAATTTGTTTGGGGCTTTTCCCTTTATTTGTAAGTGGATAGACATGAAAGGGGGAGAGAGATGGGCGATGACACGCAGGGCAACAGGTCAGATTCAAACCCTGTGCCGCTGCAGGACTCAGCCAACATGGGGGGAATGCTCTTACTGAGCAAGAGGCCACCCCAACTGCAGCTTTCTTTTGCACCAATAATACTCCCCCTAGTGGCAAAAACACTCTCCCAAAGAGCAAACTAAGGAGAGTTTGATTATATTAAGGGATATTTCTTTTCTTTCTTTCTCACTTATATCTATATTAATGAGCTAAATGTGTGGAATTTTTGAAACCCAACACCCACTGTTTTAATTTATTTGACATCATTTCTGTCAATTGAAATTTCCTTTTACAGTTTAAAGCAGATGAAATGATCAGACTTACTTACAGTTGATAACAACTGAGAGCGGGTTATAGAGGACACCAGTGAGCACATCACACTTTTTCTCTGGAAACAATTCTGTAATTTACACCAAACTGCTATAGTAAGATAAGTCCCAGGCCTGGGTATGGCCACTGCACATCAGGAATGCAGAGAGGAGGAGACAGTGGTGGAAATAACACAGCTTTGCTGGGGCCCATGACCTGAGAGGGCCGATGTTCCCGCTGTGAAGAGTGTGGGCCCTCATGTGTCTCATTTAGGACATGGCAGTACTTCAAAGAATCTGCCCAACTGTTGTTTTGACATTAAAGGTGCACTATGAGTTCCTGCGTGGTTTCAGACAGATTTCATTTTAGTCTCAAATGGTAGGCATCTCTCCTTGATCCGCTAGCTGCCTGCCCCCCTGAATGCACTGTGAAAAAGCCCGGTCTCGGTAGACAACACAGGGGTCGTAAACGTCAAACAAACACTAGGGGCACAGGCTGTGCACCAAAATACAACAAACCACGTTCCACCCAATCACCGACAAGATGGTTGGGGGAGGGGTGTCGTTCCAGCCCCATCAAGGAGAGATGCCTACAATTTGAGACAAAAATGAAATTGTGCTGAAACCATGCAGGAACTCATAATGCACCTTTAAAATGTCCATCCATCCATCCATCTTCGTCCGCTTATCCGGTATCGGGTCGCGGGGGGAGCAGCTCCAGCAGGGGACCCCAAACTTCCCTTTCCCGAGCAACATTAACCAGCTCCGACTGGGGGATCCGACTGGCGTTCCCAGGCCAGGTTGGAGATATAATCCCTCCACCTAGTCCTGGGTCTTCCCCGAGGCCTCCTCCCAACTTAAAATGTGGCTTTCGTAATTTAGTACTTTTTTTCCTCCTCAGTTTTGTTCCCAGGTAAGGAAGTTACAAAAATAAATGCACCATGCCATTGAAGAAGTGTGAGCCTATATATATATATATATATATATATATATATATACAAATCTAATATATACAGTATATATATACACTGTATATATTAGATTTGTTGAGGGAATAGCATAGTGGTAAACTGAAAAGATTCCGGGCTTTTGAGATAACATTTAGGGCTGGAAGCGTGTAAGCCAACCCCCTGCTCCGCCGCTTAAAGTGATTAATACATTAATGCATCACTAATTATAATCCTGTAATGTAATAGTATTATTCTGCCCAATGAGTACTTTTGGTACTTTAAGCATTTTTTGAAGCTAATACTTTTGTAGGTAAGTAAGTAAAACTTTGAAAGCAGGATTTTTACTTGTAAGAGAGTATTTCTACACTGTGGTATTAGTACTTTTACTTAAGTGGAAGATCTAAGTACTTGTGCCATATCACTGTATAGTTGAAAAGTAATTCTGCAGAGCAACAAACATGTATGCATAATGGGGTATAAACCTAATCAAATATGTGATCGTCCTGTGTATACACAGTGCAACAAAACGTTACAATTCTTTCCTTTTACATTTCCTTTATTGTTGGATAATCCAAATTCTTCCACTACAGACTAGTCCTGCGCAGGGAGAAGAGGGTAAACAAAGGGTTGGTGTGTGTGTGTGTGTGTGTGTGTGTGTTTGTGTGTGTGTGTGGTAGCTGTCAGCTGACAGTGAGCTGTGAGCTGTTATTTCTACGGCAGACATGCTCCAACATGGTCCCGAGAGTGAGGAGGATCATTCCTGACACATCGGTCTGTCATCACAGACTTACCCTACCACCGGAGAATTCAGCATTCACCTACACACTGATTCATTCATTCATTCAAAGACAGGTGCCATTTACTACATCCTTCCTCTACCTCCATCAGCACCTTCTAATACCACCATTTTGTATCCCTCTATTGAAGTTATGTTGATTGACCCTCATCGATCAAATGTGTTATAAGTGTGGATTACGCTGTTAGCTGAGGGGACTACTGTGTATTCTTTACAAGTTAACCTGATGTGTATCATACTTACGGATGTCTCCGTGGTTGTGTTCCCCATGACGTCCTGCATGTGGCGCAAGAACTTGCATGTCGAGGGCAAGCACATGACAGAACATTAGGTACAGTAAACCTAAGAGAGGGCACATTTTAGCTGCAGTGAAACAGCGCTTTACTAATACCGTAACAGAGAAATCAGTGTTGACTTTAATACTCATTTATTGAGGGCAGGTTTGATGGTCACACATATATTAGAGGGACTACGTTTTGAAGAGCAAGTGGCTTGATTTTGTTTTGCAACGCTTCAGTAGCATTTCTGATGTCAGATCAGAAGATTGCGTGTGTTCAAAATCACGTCAGGGTCACACCTAAAACGCTAAGTAGGCCATGTTTTATATTCAAGCCAGCTGAAGTGGAGTCAGCAGTTTCACACTGCTTACTAAGCATACTAGGCTATGGAGACAGTAGCAAGATTATGACACGCTTATGAGACATTTGATGCAACATAAACATAAAGCCAAACATGCCATACCCACTCGCACCGTGCCCAGTGTATTTTTCACAACTATCGAGCATGATTAAGGCTGACGACACCAGTGTTTTGTAACTTGTTTTGTACTGTATTTCATCATCTCTGTCTAATGCTTGCACAATTCCTCACCAAACGGCTCCATGTGAGTCTGCACATGAAGATACAGTAATTAGTTGATGTTGGATAATTGCCCCAGTCCATGCCAATACACACTAAAGAGATAGAGCCTAAAACACACTTCAGATGTGTGGTTTAACTCTGAACAATGTCTAACATTACTCCAATTACATTTTTGCCATTGTCCTAGTCTGCTGCCAGCAAAGGCATGTGCTTTTCCCCCCAATGGGGTAAATTAAAGTTTGGGTAGTGACACTCATTAGCAGCGGTTACTACCACACCTTGACTTTATAATAAATTACCATAGCTCAAGGCAATAGAAATATACAAGCTGACCCTATCTTTAACTAATGCAGCAGAACAGGGAAAATGGAGTAAGACTTTAAGCTTCTACACCTTTTAACAAACATCAGGATCTGTTCATAGCTTTAATTGTGTCATGTTCTAACTGGTGGATCCCCAAAACCAATAATAAACTTATTTTGTTTCGCATTGTTTGAATTCATGCATTTTATAACGCATGTGTCCTACAACCTGTAGCGTTAAAATGAGCTTTACTGCTGCACCATACAGTATTTGTGAAAGCTAAAAGGCCCCATCTGCAGGCTTCTGAAAGTATTACACCTTGTCTTGTCTTCTCTCCAGGAATCTTCTTTGTTTGGATTAAGTTTAGAGGCTGTAATTCCTGCGTTTGTGAGGATTTGGCTCAGTGTAAACTGTGAACACAGAGAATGGTGTTAGCACTCGGATTTCATGGATTTGCCAATGCTACCAGCTGCTGTTTTGCATACACTTTCTGTCTTGCAATGGTTTTTTTTAAATCATCAATGGAGTCCAACAACAAAACAAATTAATTTAAAATAAAAAAAACTTTCTGTTTTGCATATGACATTTTACATCTGCCTAAAGATGATCCCAGGTGACATCTATGTGATGTGATTTTGGGAATGGACATCTGATTCTATCGGAAGAAAAACAACTCAAAATGATGGTATGAAGCTGTGAGTGATGGTTGATTCCTTCTGTGGCATGATCGGATTTATAGCTAACTTTAGTGGCATTTGACTGACAGGGGATATCAGTTTCATCCCTCGACATATTTTAATTACCAGAAATCCTCTGCAATGATGCCAGTAAACTGACTTTGGTCACCAACATGGTTTTAATGCAAAAAATAAGGACAGAGGAAGCTAAGGCTCTAAGGTTGGTGAGTCTAAATTACCTGGACAGAGCTATTGATTGTGTTTCCTGCCAATACACTGACAATGTGTAATAATGTAAAGAAATCTGGCACTTAGTGGTCCCCTAATACTGTATCTGAAGTCTCTTTTATATAGGCCTTAGTGGTCCCCTAATACTGTATCTGAAGTCTCTTTTTTATAGGCCTTAATGGTCCCCTAATACTGTATCTGAAGTCTCTTTTATATAGACCTTAGTGGTCCCCTAATACTGTATCTGAAGTCTCTTTTATATAGACCTTAGTGGTCCCCTAATACTGTATCTGAAGTCTCTTTTATATAGGCCTTAGTGGTCCCCTAATACTGTATCTGAAGTCTCTTTTATATAGGCCTTAGTGATCCCCTAATACTGTATCTGAAGTCTCTCTTATATAGACCTTAGTGGTCCCCTAATACTGTATCTGAAGTCTCTTTTATATAGGCCTTAGTGGTCCCCTAATACTGTATCTGAAGTCTCTTTTATATAGACCTTAGTGGTCCCCTAATACTGTATCTGAAGTCTCTTTTATATAGACCTTAGTGGTCCCCTAATACTGTATCTGAAGTCTCTTTTATATAGACCTTAGTGGTCCCCTAATACTGTATCTGAAGTCTCTTTTATATAGACCTTAGTGGTCCCCTAATACTGTATCTGAAGTCTCTTTCCCGAAATTCAGCCTTGGTGCAGAATTACAGCCGGTAGAGCCAGTCCCACAATGAGCTTTTCTTAGTAGTCACGTCAAGTCAAGTCATTTTATTTGTATAACACATTGAAACAAACCACAGTTGACCCAAAGTGCTTTACAGGTAGAACAGGGAAGGCAGAGACAATATGCCTTAAAAATACATAATCGTATGTGCGAGGTACCATGAATATAAATAGGCAAAGAAAGAATTAATAATGTAACATAGAATAAAACAACAAAGAAACAATGTTTGTAATGTGCCATTTCAGTGTCTGTAGCTATTGAGGAGGAGAGGGTGGGCCAAATTCTCTGGGCGGGCAAAGCAGAGAAAGGGGAGGTAACCTTGCTCCTTATGACCTCATAAGGAGAAGATTCCAGATCGGCCCATCTGAGCTTTCATTTTCTCAAAGACAGAGCAGGATACCCAGGGCTCGGTTTACACCTATCACCATTTCTAGCCACTGAGGGACCATAGGCAGGCTGGGGGAACTCATATTAATGTTAAAAACCCTCATAAAGTGACATTTTCATGCCAAGGGACCTTTAAGTGTGCTCTCCATTGATTCCATCTCAACCATCTTTGAAAACAATCAAGGAGGAAAAACACAGCTCTGGTCAAGGTGGACTTTACTATACTGTGTAGAGCCTGCTCCTGCACAATAAAGGTTTCACTTAAGCAGCATATTGACAGGTCAAAAAGGAAGACAAGTCCCCCAACCCCTCTGCCTGAGGGTCTGCCAAAGTCGGCTGATGATCCTGTTTACAGACTTTGGGAAAAATCTGTTTATTGCAACAATGGGCAGTGAAACAGAAGGAATGATTGAGAACAAAAGAGAGTCCAAGATGGCTGAAGTTGCCCGCGGCCAGTGGTGTAGTCTACGTGATATGCAGGTATACGCAGTATACCCACTAAGAAACCTCCAGGATTTCCATATACCCACTTAAAAATGCCCAATGACACGTTACAACATACTTTTTGATATTTTTTATATATTTTGAATTGTCATCTGTGTTTTTCTTCTTCACTTAGGCTAAATAAAGGGATTTCCACCGTAAATTGGTGCATAAAAGTGTGATGCTCAAAACTTCCCTGGGGGAGGACACCCTGACCAACCACTATGATATGCTCCCCCAAATACAGATTCTGGCCAATATTTATATACAGTACAGTATACCTGCTACAAGACTACACCACTGCCACCACATGACAACTAATGTAACAGAAGTTTTTTTGTCAAACAATCAAAGTTTCACAAATCCCAATAACTAGAGATGGGAGTTGATCTGCTACTTTTATTAAATTTAAAAGAAAAGATTTTTCCGCCTTTTTTTAATGGATAGGACAGCTCAGATACAAAAGGAGAGAGAGAGAGGCGCAAGACATGCAGGAAACCGTCACAGATCGGACTCAACTGGACCTTCTGCGTCGAGGAACAAGCCCATTGAGGCCTACCTGTGCGCCTGCTCTACCAACTGAGCTAACTGGCCACGATCAGCTACTCTTTGGTCTTCTAGTGCAGGGATCTTCAACAGGGGGTGCGGGACCCCCAGGGGGTCCTCAGAGTCACTCCAGGGGGGCCTCCAAATTATTGTTAATCTTTGAGAGGTTTTTCAAAAATTAAAAAGTCTGATGATTCCAACATATTATTAGCAAATATAAATCCACTGATGGTAGGCTTACTGGCCAGTAAGTAATGTAGTCATTAAGGAAGCCATCTACAGATACAGTTCATCCCAAAGGATTGACTGTTTCACATTTAAGGGTTAACATTAAAACATGATTTATAAAATCATGGCAACAATTATTAGGCTATCTCAATAGCTTAGTATTCTATGCACAAACATTGAAGACCCCTGTTCTAGTGGATGACTCTGGCCCTGCCTGAACGCTGTTAAATTTGTGGCTTTGGATTTTGACCTCATCATTGTTCACGTAAACCCTTGGTGTCATAGAGTCACAGTCATATAGTGTGTTGTGCTGTACTTTTGTCACAACTGTGAGTTTCCCAGGAGACCTACACAAGGCATTCACGTGACCTTGTGGCGCAACGGTAGCGCGTCTGACTCCAGATCAGAAGGTTGCGTGTTCAAATCATGTCAGGGTCAGTGGTTTTCACACCTATTTCATGATGTGACAATTACATTGTCTGGTCCCTTCCAGTTGTTCTAAGAATCTAAATATGGCTATTTATGTGACAGGATTGTGTGTATTGTTACATAACATTGCTTGGAAAAAAGCCAATGTTGGGAAGTAATTTTACTAAACTGTCTTATTGTCATCTGGTGTATGGATGAAATGCCTCTATAACAGCATTTCCAAACAATGTGAATATGTGGAGCTCCATCAGACCAAGTGTTAGGTACACTTTACAATATATGCAAGCCAACACACATTACAGTCTATAGTACTCCACAGTGCTGTTGAGATAGGTCTGGCAACGCTAGACTGAGCTTTGTTGGAATATGCTTTTATGCTGCGTTACATATTCCTTGTCATGTTGCACAGGAGAATCATGGCATGTTTGTGTACATTTGGCATCTATGTAGTGGTCACACTGGACATAACTTTCAGTATTTTGCAGCTGAAAAGATTTGACCCCGACGTGATTTGAACACGCAACCTTCTGATCTGGAGTCAGACGCGCTACCGTTGCGCCACGAGGTCCTATGGTCCCAATACAGTTATGAAAAAGTGTTATAACAAGAGATAGAATGATAGAATGGCGAGCAGCGTTTTTTACGGTGTGCTTGTATGCCACCGTTTGGATCAATAATTACACATCAAATAATCATGGCGAATATGCGATGCGTGAAGGACGTTCTTAACGCTCCCCCCCTACCACAGGAGTCTCGTGGTTGAACTATGTCATGCCCATACTGTTTCTTCT
Organism: Perca flavescens; assembly: GCF_004354835.1. Classification (NCBI taxonomy): domain Eukaryota; kingdom Metazoa; phylum Chordata; class Actinopteri; order Perciformes; family Percidae; genus Perca; species Perca flavescens. The sequence goes on from NC_041352.1 coordinate 6,741,285, forward strand.
TCCCTCCTAATGAGAATTTCTCACTCATTTTGGCCTGCGTCAGCACCATGGACAGCTGCCAGCACAACAGCTGGCTCACGGGCTCAACGAGCTGCGCACTGAACGCGCATGTGCGCATGACGCAGTTTTCTTTTTTTTTTAAGTTGCCATTCACACGAATACATTGGACGGGGCAGTTAGCTGAGCATCTCAAGTTGAAATGTATACTTTACTATTCACTTTCCTATATTTAGTATTTACTATTATTTGAGTCAATGCTTTATGTCCTCGAAGAGACGGATGCTGGGAAAGGTTTTTACACTATTAATTCATCCATATTACAAATAATGACGGCTGAATTCCATTTCGGTGCTTCAGTTACAGAATCCCGGTATTATGCATGCTGGCTATCACTGTCACACTGTCATGAATCACAGGGGAATTTCACTAGAACTGCGCCATTGGTAATATTAATAGTAAGGCCGGTGCTTTTCCTACTATAATGAGTCAAAATGTCTGATGAGAAATGTGAAAGTCTGGGGGCCAATCCAGCCGGTTCTGTTAAGTTACAGTTGTTCACTAGTTTCTAATAAACTGATAAACATGTTCTCATTTTACTGCTGGAGATTCCTGAACGAACTGCTTTGCCGTGTTGATGTCATGATGACATGACTTGAGTTCCAGTTTTCAATAGTCCCACAGAAAATGCATAACATAGCCATTGTTTGTAGCTTCAATGTGCTCCTTTGTTCCCGTTCTCAGTTTTCAGCAAACGCATCAGAGCCTCAGTGTTGCTCCCATCTCCTCCCCCTGTCAGGGCTGTGAAGTGAAGCAAATTCCTTTCTAACTTTTGATCAATCAAATGATAAAAAAAAATACTTATGCCTTTGTTTTGGTAAATTGGTGTTATGGCACCCAGCTGTAACTAATGCAAAAACACAGCCCGAAATGACTGCCTGTATGGAGACACTCGACAAATGTTTACATAAAACCTTTCAGTGTTTTTATTTATTTATTTGACAAGCAGCAGGATCATGTTTGTCACCTCATTTTTTCTTAACATTTGAAAGTAGATACAATAGTCAGTATACCAGTTTTATTACAATATTTTTTCCTAACTTCGGTACATTTAACAAAGAAAGAAAAATAAACACACAACTGCAAACGTGAGAAAAAAAAGCATGTTTTTTTTTTTTTTTTAATGTGTAGCCACCAATGTGTCATTGATGTCACAACGTACTCTTCCCCCGGCTTTCTTTTTTTTTTTTTCCTTTATTTTCGGTCGAACAGTATGTTTATCGGCTCTTTCCTCTCCAACAGCGATAGGCATTTTCTTTTTGTCGTTTTGACGCACAGGTGCGTGGCACTGGTGATGTTGTAAACAGCTTAAAATCAGAAGATGGGTGGGGATCGGGAGGAGGGTCTTGTGGGTGGTGGGGGGTTAGCTGTCTGTCTGATGTGACACGATGACCTTTCTTGTTTTCAAAAGATGGGAGGCACCAGTCCTGCTTTTTAGTCACCGCACAGAATCACAGCAGACAGCGACAGTCCAAAACCTAAATGAATGAATGAGTCTGTTTTTGTCATGTATTTCATGTTTTAAACCTGCATCTGCCGGTCAGTCACACAGGCCAGTGTTTGTGTGGAAGCGCTCCGTGGCTCGGCTCCTCCGCCTATGCCACGTAGCTGTACTCGTCTGCCGAGGTCTGGCTGCGCTCAATGTACTGCTTGTCGATGAGCACCTCGATGCACTTCTTGATCATGCTGATACTTGGGTTGAACCTGGCTTTGGACTGATTGATGACCTGCACACAGGGACGTTTAGAATAGAAATGATTCAACAGTTCATCTGATGTTACAAACAGGGATGCACGAATGCTGACACAGACTTACTGCCTCTGAAACTTCAATGTTTTAAATATTTTATTTAGACTACCAGCATTGTTTAGATAAAAAAAACAAAATTATATATATATATATATATATATAATGATCCTTTTGTGTGTATATTAGGGCTGCAACGGTTTGTGTGCTCGCGCCAATCCGTTCATGGTAGTGGGAGTGAGGGTTTGGTGACCACAGACGCATGCAGAATACGCAGTATTGTAGATTGATGGAACCAAAGTCCACAACCGCGAGTTACACCCGGAAACTTTTAGCCGTACACCGTTAGCACCAGGTGCTGGTGTTAGCACCAGGTGCTGGTGTTGGCACCACAAGCGGATTGGCTCGCGAGGTAGTCAAACTGTGGTGAGCGCAAATGAAAAAAGCCGGAGCAGGAAGACCCACCCGCGGGTTCCCGGTCAGCTACAACAGCAACGAGAGAGAGAGAGAGAGAGAGAGAGACGGGCTTTAGACGCAAAAGCTAAACGGTATAAAACAATTACTGCAGTGATTGGCGTCTACATTGGCATATCGCCAAGGTGGAACTATTTGTAACACTCCTAATGCACACATTTTTAATTTTTTTATTACTCTATTATGTACTTTTTTTATTTCGTAAAATAAGAGACACTTTCCAGTTTTATAGCCTATTATGTCTGTTGATTCACTAATAATCTGTTGCCTTTTGGGAAAAGTGCTCAGTGTCTGATATGTTTGTTATTTTTATAATAAAACTATTTACTATTTAAGTTGCAAGTAGGCAAAATGCTGCCTCAGTCCATGGCAAGAGGATTTTGTCTTTGAAGCTTGCACTACTGTCTGTTCAAAATAAATGAAAAGAAAGGTATCCTTATGCATTTGGGTTGGTTTTTTTCCGCCGTCCAGAACCATGACTCCTAAACCGGGTTATGAACCGAACGGTGACTTCTCTGTACCGTTACAGCCCTAGTTTATATAGATATGTCCACACACGTGAGCTGTCGTACTGTACATGTGTATGTAAAATAAGTATATGAGATATGTGGGGATACATCTGGGGGCATGAATGTATATATACAAGTATATGTGTGTATACATGGACATCTACTGTATTTATTTTGTGAAATCTGTATGTTTTTTCTCATTCAGGCTTTGAAACTAAAATGCATATGTTCCTGAAAGCAAGGTAATGAATAAAACCCACCTCCTGGATGAGGGCGTTGTGTCGGAGCACCTTGCGTGCCTTCATGATTCTCACTATAGCAGCTTGTAAATACATTTTGCGGTCCTCGTCTACAGCGCTCCTCGTCTGCTCCATCTCCTAATGATCAGACAGGTATGGGACAAGGTAGATTTTAGATATCAACAGAGCTGGGTGACAGCAACGCTTGAGAACGTATTCAGAAGGATGGAGGACCCTTTTCTCTAACCTGTGGTGTGTCTTTCTGCATTGATGTCGTGATCTTGAACTTTGTCCTTTTACTGGTGAAACTCATATTTAATGAAAACGTCGACTCGGTTTCAATCTCCTCCTGTTGGCAGAGGGGAAGATATCCTGTATTCAAATAATCATCATGGCTTTCCACATGAACAAGGACTTGACAGTAGCCTGGTCCTACCAGACTCTGGTACATTTCATTTGTACAGAGAGTCTCATACGTGCAAACTCAGAAGGGCTGAAAAAGGTGACACATCATTCCATCAATCGTTTTTTGGAGCATCAGAGAGAAGCGCATTTAAGTAGGCATCTAAATAAGGCTCCGAAATCTGTGTTGCTATTCGGTCCGGTAGATAACGGTCGTTAAGGCAGTAATTTTCAACCACTGTGCTGCGGCACACTAGTGTGCCGTGAGAGATCGTCCTGTGTGCCGTGGGAAATTATCCGATTTTACTTAATTGGTCCAACAAATTTTTTTATTGAGTTACTGCAAATTATTTTCCAATGTTGCGCATCTGTGCCTCAATAGGATGACTGGCAGAGAAATTAAATACTATTCTGTGTCAGTAGGTGGCAGTATAGCGCAATAATGAAAAAATTATTTTTATTTATTTTATTATTCATCCAGTCGCACATGTGCTACCAGTAAATTCCCCCCCCTTTTTTTACACGTTAAACGTTGACATTTCGGTACCTGAGAGCACGTAAGCGCAAGCTTATCTGTCCTCTCTGAAACACAGAGACAGAGCAGAGCTCTGACACACACGCAGAGCTGCAGACGATGCAAACTACGTCGGCTCTGCAGTTTTGTGGAAGTCACAGTGTGTCACGGAAATGCCGATAAAGTGGTTTCAAGTGTGGTTACAGTTTTTCATAACTTCAAGCAGACAGCGTTTGCTGTGATATGATATTAATGGCGAGGCGAAAGCGGTCGCGTTGCTGTTGACGTTACACTTCCTCGGAGCTGAGCAGGCACAGCAGTGGTTTCTGTGCCCTGGTGACTGACTGATAGGCTGAGGTTGTAAGGCAAGGCAACTTTATTTCTGCAGCACCTTTTGGTTGTGCCCCTAAAATTTTCAGTTGGGGGCCACTGTGCTCCTAATGAAAAAAGTTAGTCTGGAGCCCTGCTGCCACCTTTAGCGCGCATCCCGCAGTGACAGGATGTAAGCAGTAGGGCCGAGATCATCGATGTAAGCCTGCAAAAGCGATGGATACATTTTAAAAAAGGAAAAATGCAGATTCTGATTATTAGGCTACAATGTGTCATTTCTGGTTGGTGATGTGCCGCGGGATTTTTTTTATGTAAAAAAAGGTTGAAAACCACTGCGTTAAGGCACCGGTGCTGTATTACCCCCCCAAAATAAAAACTCTTCGGATCTACATGATTCACGTGCATGACGTTTTCCCATTCAAAACGGCGATTTTCACCAAAAAGCAAAAACCAGGTATGGAGTCTGGCCACTCTCCATTGACAAGTGTTAACTTCCTCGAAGGCGGGTACTCTGTTAAAGTTTAAAACTACTGGATCTGCCCAGAGCCGCTCTGGATCTGCCAGAACCAATCGCTAAAGTTTGGTCGTGATGTCGCCTTAGCCAACTCCTTCACCACTAACTGAGCGAGCCGGAAAATCAAACTGTTCCCGAACCCCTGTGGGGAGGAGGGCTGCAACATCATGGCCACCAACACAACTCAGCAAAGATTGTTCTTGCTCAAGCTTTAACTTCTGGATATTCGGCAGCGTCGCCACAACGGACCGAATGGCTTCGCTCGCAACTTTCTCTGCCGCAATTACAGAACTACAACTCAAACTAGCGCACGACCTCAACGCCATCGTTCTCAGCCACTCCCTCTGTTCGCCGATCGGACCAGTAAAGATTTGGCCGTAGAAAACCCAAGGATATACCGCAAACCCAGACGACGTACTGAAGGGAAATGAAAACTGAGCGGAAGTACGTAGGAGGGCGGAGCCAGGCTAACTTGACACATGAACTTCCCAATCGGTACCCATTACCAAAGACAAAACAAGTTGTGGGAAGTGCTTCAGAGGACTCTTGTTGCACGCGAAAGCTCAGACCTTTTGCGAGTCGTGGTTGAGCATCTTGACGTCCAGCAGCGACTTGATGGTCTTCTGTAGCTCCTTCTCGTTCATCTGGGTGCCGTCCTGCAGCTCCTTGTAGGTCACCGTCTGGCTGTTGTTGAAGGCCAGCAGCACAGCCATCTGGTAGGTGGTCACCATGGCGACGTAAGGCTTGGACAGGTAGTTCATCTTCACCTCACCTGTTTGAGACAAGCAGACTCGGATGAATGGCGGTACATACGATTGAACTAACTACATTACTATTTAACCTGTTTTTGTGAATAGAACCGATTATATTATAGCTTTTCCTTAGACTTGCCTGGGTGTGATACTGTTGGAGTTTTTGTAATGGTTATTCTGATGCACCAAATCTAGGGATCTTCAGTAGGCTTGCTGCGGTAGTCGGTGTTACACGGTGTTAGATGGTGTTAGACGGTGTTAGGGAATACACTGATTACATTTCTTGCCCAACACCCCCACCGTCGTTTTGCGCATCAGTGCCCACGTGAAAGTGTCTGCAGTCACAGCCGTGGTGCATTTAAAAGGTGCACTATGAGTTCCTGCATGGTCACTTCTGTTGACGTTCCAATTAAATTCCAAACAAAACAGAGCAAGCTCGCCCCTCCCCCATGTTTCCGTAACCGCCATGACTAACTGACTAACTGTCACTAACCCCCACCCTCCCCCAACCATCTTGTCGGTGACTGGCTAGAACGTGGTTTGTTGTATTTTGGTGCACAGCCTGTGCCCCTAGTGTTTGTTTGACGTTTACGACCCCTGTGTTGTCTGACTTTTTCACAGTGCATTCAGGGGGGCAGGCAGCTAGCGGATCAAGGAGAGATGCCTACCATTTGAGACTAAAATGAAAACTCGCTGACCATGCAGGAACTCATAGTGCACCTTTAAGGTGTAATCGGTAACACAGGTAAACAGGTTTATTAACTGGTGGGAAAATGTCCTTACGGTGGCATCCCTAATCTTCAGTTGCAATCACACTTTCAGATATTGGCTCAAACCGATGCATTTCTACAATAAAATCTTGCATATTTGAAATAGTGTATGTGTGTATGTGTAGGACTCTGATGAAGATGTAACCTTACGTTAGTCACTGTTATGCACCTTAAAAAAATATAATATACATAAATTAAGAAGACATCTGTGTTGCACCGGCGATCTTTTTACTCTATAGTGTATGTGTGTGTTTGTGTTACCTGTGCAGAGATAGTGCAGCCAGGTCAACTTCCTGCCACTGAAGTGCTGATTATAGAACAACTCAAACTGTAAAAGGAGGGAAAGACAGAACGTATTTTTGCAATGTACTCCTTTCATAAGCATGAACCTATAACTAATATTTGTGCTGTGCTCCACAAGAGTAAACTCACCATCTGCACACTCTTCTCTAGTTCTTGAGGGATGGCGAATGTGGAGGAGGGAACGTGTGTGAGAGGCCAGGCTCCAGCCTGCAACCACACGGCATTTAGCACAACAATACACATTTGTACCGAAAACACAGGAACACAAAACTATGGTTGGCAGAATCGAACCTGTCTGATAACTACAGCACAATCTAATAATGCTCGTAATATTTGAATCCGCTTGTTGATGGTGTGCGAGGTATGTCCTCCTCACCTGTAATACATAGATCTGGAAGCTGATGCCCAGGTCCACCACCGTCTCCTGTGTCTTGATGAAATTGTTGAACTTGTTGTTGAGGTCGGCGCTCACGCTCATGTCTGTGTACATTCTGTGGAGTTTGCTTGTGAACTCGTAGCCACAAGCTTGCTGTAGAAATCAAAAAAGGACGAAGGGTTTTTGAGGGGTATGGAAAAAAAAAAAAGCAAGCAAAACTGACACTGGTTGTGTCAGACGTATCACATGTCTTAGTTCAAAATGTTTTTTACCTTTAGTTTGTTGATCATGGCTTCTTCTGAGTCCATCGACAAGGATAAACCATGTATTAACCGCTTTGCTAGCATTCTGGCATAAAACTGTGGAAAACAAAGAATAACAAGACCCTCCTACTCAAAGTGTGTACATTAGAATGTCACAAGATATTTTAGAGGAAGTTTGGTCCGTGTTTTTGTTATAATTCAGCATAAGAGGAATTCTGGTCACCTTTTGAAAGATGTCCTTGTCGTCTATGTACTTGAACACTGTGATGAAGCTCGTCAGCTTGTCCTCCACCTCATTCTCCGTCATTCCCTTTGCAGACTTTTTCAGCAGATTGTCACAGTATTTTGCCAGCTGCACAGAGACACCAGGAGGGACATGACCTGGTCAAGGCACTGTGTATAATACTAAGTGTGAGTGTGTGTGTGTGTTTGTGTGTGTGTTTGTGTGCTCACCAGTTCAGGGGCTTTACAGATGGACTTGGGCTCCCTGAAGTTCACCACAGACGTCAAAGCCTGAGATAGAGAAATCAAATAAACACATTCTTATGCACAACACATAAAGACAGCTTAACGCCCGATGTAGCAAGCTACTCCGGGGACCTGAGAATGCCGAACTTGCAGTAACGAGGTCTTGCCTGGGGGAGAGGCAGACACATGAAGGGTTACAAAATGTCGTGTTGGTTGCAATAGCATCCCTGCGCTCCGAGTTGTACACGATAAAAAAAACTGATAGCTGTGTGAGGTTGCTCTGATGGTTGAAATTGTCTCTCCAAACTCTATCTATCTCTGAGCTCCGATTGCTGTCTTTCGGTTTCCTTGCCTCTCCTATTTCTGCTGATGGTGTGTAATGACCAGCGCGTCTGACTGCTCGTTGTCATCATTGCTGCTGTTGTGTTCATTTGCGTATCGTCGGCCAGCTGATGACAGATCTGCTGATGGTCTTTTATTCGGGATCGATTCGTTGTTTCTCAATGATCGGCTCGACAGAGAGAGTTTGACTGGGCCATTGATGGTTGACGTGCTCTATCAATTATTCTTTGTGTGATGCTGTATAGTGAGTGGTGCATGGGTGACAGAGGTGAGCAACACATTCTCGCTTTGTTTACATATGAATGCACCGTGCGTCAGTTTCATGCTGTCTTTGCGTTTCAGGGCCGTAGACTAAAATTGTTATCAGAAAAAAATCTAAGAAATAATTTGTTATTGAGGAAAAAAAAAAAATCTAGACTAAAATGACGAGACTTTTAGTCGACTAAAACTTGACAAACAAAAAAACATATGAATGACTAAATATCACTAAAACTAACAAGGACATTAAAAATAGGTGACAAAATGAACACTAGTTATAGGTTTATCTGGACACCATGTATAATGAGGATCCAGCTCTTCCAAATAAAAGTATTTGAAACCGGACACGAGAACTTTTGAGTGTTAACAGTGTTGACTGTTATGAGTGTGTTGTTTAATGAGGCAGCAGCTATTAGAGCCTGGGGTTTATTACCTTATCGAGTGCACTCATGAAGTGTTGATCTCCATTTAGAACTGTGTTTATGAGCTGAACAAATTTACTGTGAACCTCCAGCACTGACTCCACAAAAAGGGTTGGCATCTAGAGAAGCCACAGGAGAGGGACAAAGTTGTGTTAAAAGTCTGATTACTTGAAGCCAAAGTAAACATACAAAAATGACAACAGTCAACACAATCAATTTCTGTGGATTTTAAAGCAATGGGACCATGCATGCAAAAGGTGATAATCATATGATAATATTGTTATTAGAGGTGTGAATCTTGATCACTGATCTCCCGATTCGATTACGATTATCGTGCCAGCGATTGAATTCGATTCGCTATCTCGATGCGTCAAATACATTTTTCTATTAAAGCCGTATAGAATATTTAATTTATAGCTTTTCAAGCTTCAAAAACAAAAAATTCTGCAGTGCTCCAATACTAAATAAATTAAGATACATAAAACTACAGCACTGAGCACATGGCACTTCCTGAATGTGCAAAACATAACAGAATATGTAAACAGAAATGTTTTTGGGCCAACATTAAATTGTAAACAGAAATAATCGATTATGGCCAAGCCAATAATCGATTATTTCGATTCGATGTATTGATTATTTGATTAATTTCAACACCTCAAATTGTTATTAACTAAAAAAACAACAACAATACTACTAACCAACACTGAACAAATATAAGGCCACCCACCCACACACACACACACCCACACCCCCCCACACAAACACACACAAACACAGCTGTAGTAATACTAACGTTTTCCTGAGAGAGGTTACTGGTGCCTCTGATGCCCTCGTTGTGGATATGGACCTGCAGCTCCTGGATCATGTGGGGCAGCCCGTTGGACACGGCTCGCAACAGGGTGTACATGTTGGCCATGTCTACACAAAACAACAACACAACACACACAGTTTGATCCCAATGCCACAACTCCATGTGTATACTGCTCGCTGGCATATATAATGCACATGTAAACCAAAGACATATTTCTGCCCAATTTGCACTCAAAAAAGTAGACAAAGTATTTTATATTCTAATCTATTTGCTTCATGCTAAATGGATGCATGCATTAGGACTAAGACTGCATAATATGAGGAAAATATGCGATAATGTAATAATCGCAATGACGATATTACTTGGAATAAATAAACAGATATTAAAGTGTACTCAGTTCTGCTGCGTTCAGTATTCTGCTAATATTAAACAAACTGCTTGTTGAATTGAAAACAAATGAAAGGAAATCATTTTCAACATTCTTTTATCGAACAAATCAAACATTGAATTAAATATAAAAGGCACCACTAAAGAAAGAACATTTTAAAGTGCAGTTTTCTACTGATAATTTCTTTTTTACCAACTCAAAAAAAATCTCAAGAGTGTCTTTCGCGATGTCCCAGCCTTCTGCGATGCGTTTATTGCGCCAGTTGATATCGTGATGATGATTTAAAAAGAAAGAGGATATATTGAGCAGCCCTGAATAGGACACAAAAGACTGTAGTGCACTGACCGTCTCTCTTCTCCTGCCGAATAATGCTCTGGCACTCCCCATGCAGGAACTGCAGATGATCTGCCACCATCCTCTGCTGGCATTCATGGATGACTTTGGCATAGGAGCTGGGGTGCAGGTACTTCCGACATCTCATCTCTTCATCTTTCAACCGCCCCAAAACCTGGAGGAAGAAAGAAAAGGGCTCAGGGGTCAGTTTGTCAAATCCAACAGAAATCCAACAAATAAGTCATTACAATGTATCTGCAGGTTTCAAAAAGACAAATATATGATTTTAATAAGACCATGTTTCAATATTTGTAATGCAACCTGTATATATGTGGGGTTAAATTGACTGTGACTAATAAAAGTGGTGGAACACAAGAAAACAGAACCGCCACTATTGCGAGATCCATTCAGTTCTTCTTGGTAACACAATTCTTTGGATTTGTACAATTTCCCCACAGCCGAGGGGAGTAGGAGTTGTTTTAGATGGGGTTTTGCTCTTCTTCTGGGAGTCTGATCACATTTGTTGATATTGCGATCAGTTTCTCAACTCCACAAAGCCTACCGTCACAGTTTTGGATCACAACTTAAAGAACCACAACATACTGCTATATTCAATTTTCAGCTTATTGACTGTAAATGATACTATATTATATATATATTTTTTTTTTTTTGGCATTGTAGGCCTATAATCGATAGGACAGCTTAGACATGAAGAGGGAGAGAAAGGGAGAGAGAGGGGGAATGACATACAGTAAAGGGCCGCAGGTCAGAATTGAACCTGCAGCCGCTGAGGCGAGGACTGAGCCTCTGTATATGGGGCCCACGCTCTACCAGGTAAGCTACCCAGGCGCCCTACTATATTATATTAAATAAAAAATAAAGTAAACAATTACTTATTAATAAAGTTACATCATCTTTATGATTTTTATTAGCAGTCAGTCAGAGAACATGTGGTAGATTTTCATAAATTTTTCTTAAAATTTGAATTTTGGCAAAATGTTGAAGTATTATTATCATAGTAAGACATTTGATATGATAAGCAAAAGATTTTGAAACAGTTTTACAATAATTAAAAAATGTTGACTCAATGTGCCTAATAGTGGAACATCAAGCAACCATCTAAATTTTTAAAAAAAACATGATTTTTTTCAAATGTTTTCACTTCTGATATAAACTGTTTCAGATTTAACGCTGCAATGAATGAATGATGAATTCTAAATAAACGCTATAAATATACGTTTTTCCATTCATGACCAAATTGCGAAACAGGAACCCAACTGCCTTATTGCTGCTATGCAACTACAGTATAATTTGCTTTACTTTCCAACCCTGCCTCCACTAAATACAGACATGTGTTAGAAACCTGTCAAAAACTGTATGGATCATATTGAAAGAAAGTCATTCTGTGGGGACAGGGCAGTTTATATTTTTTAGTCTCCATATAGTGTTGAGCATGCATACATAGCACACAACAGCACATAAGAATAAGGGGAACACACACACACACACACACGCACACGCACACGCACACGCACACACACACACACACACACACACACACACACACACACACACACACACACACACACACACACACACACACACACACACACACACACACACACACACACACACACACACACACACACAGTGTTAGTTATTTAATGCAACTCAAAACAAGGGTATGACAGTGTTATAGCAGCTCATAGGTTCACTTGGCGGCTTAAACATACACAGCATTCAGATACTTGCATTGTCTGTACATCAATCCTACCTTCTCCATATACTGTGAGCAGTTGGATTCTTGCAGTAGATTGGAGGCTTCCTGTTTGTAATACTCTCCCGTTTTTGTCAGAAATGGCCCTTCAAAGATTTCCTGATAAAACTGCAACACAAGAAGAGCACGTGGCCCACATAGGATTTCATATACATGGACATATACAGACCTTTATGAACAGCTACTGTACATAATGCACAACAATACACACAAAGTAAGTATGTATTGTGTAAATAGCAAATACATAAATAAAAGACATTAAGCAACAACAACAAAAAATTGCTTTGAATTTTGACCTTGTTGTTCCCATCATCTACAATAACTGAATAAATAGCCTAATATAAAAACACAATGCAAACACTTGTAATCATCTGGGTCATTCTTTGGTGTCTCACCTTTAGTGGAAACTTCTTCTTGTACTGTTCAACATGAACAAAGGAGTTGATGACCCCGTGGATTACCTTCTGGTTGGGGTTCTCGCCACAACGGTCACTGTAAGACACAAGGAAGCTAGTCTTAGGTCTAATGTTTGTATTGTTTTATTGAAATTATTAACATGGTGGGAAACACTGTTAAGTGAAGGTTAAGGTTAAGTGCAAAGCTGCAAACCAGGCATTGCAATAATGATAATTGTGTTCAATTAGAATACCAGGAATTAATATGCTATGCCTCCTCTCTCTACCATTTCAGAGCCAGAAATATTCATTTGAGAGAGAGAGAGAAAAAAAAGTGGATTTCAGAAAATCATTTCTTGTGGCTCAGCGTATGTGAAAAACATACTTTTTGATTTCATTCAGCAACATCCGGATCAGGACAGCCTGGAGGGGCTCGATCATTAGCTTCCGCCACATATCTAGCGCCAACTGCAAAGACAAATGACAAGACAGCATGTAACAACAGTGTGAACAGATCTGTGCGTTAGTCTTTGTATTTGGACGGTGTCAGGTGAAATCTCGACCTGGGTACTGGATTCCTAGAAGTGGAATCCCGCTAATCTCTAAACTGTGCTCTCCTTGCTTTTATCTAACAACCCCAGTGGGCGTGGAAGTGTCTACCTGCAGGACGTTTTTTTTTTTTTTTAATACCAGTGCGAGAAAGTCAGCCAGTACCTCTCCAATCTCCATGAGCGGCTCGTTCATGTCCACTCCCCCGTAGCCGTACTGTAGATCTGCTTCTGTTAGTTTGTTCTTCTTGATGAACTGAGTGTTTAGATACCTGAACAAAGTGGGGTAGGAAGTCAAGATGTTAAAACATAAATTGTATCAGGACTTTTAGGAGAGGTTATCTACTGTAATGTGTGTAGGAAAAATCCCACCGGCAAAAATAGCACAACACAGCGACAGTCTTTCTCACTTACTATCTTCTTTACCGTCTAGCTGGGCTACAGCGCACCGCAAGACAGAAATACCTGTTGCCTGAGGTTTGCACCACGCACCAGCAGGACTGGGTTTTTTGGCCACTGGGAAAGTGGTATAAGAGAATAAAAAGAATCACAGTGAACGCCCGCGGCGTGTCAGTACTGGGAGCTGATGCGAGAGCGGACGATGACGATGCTGGTGGACGGTGCACATCCAAAACAACTCAAAACTGCATTTTAAACAGCGAATCTTGGCAACATGTCAATCTGCCCTGCGGTGGTGCTCTCTCTTCTATATATTACAAATTACCAAAAATGCTGTAACGTTAGCTGCAATCTAGTGGCCATAGTTATGGACTATGTACCGAGTCGGTCCGACTATTATACACATAACCATGCTCTTCCCCCACGAACATATTTGAATAGTTCTTACTGAAGCTTCAAAGCCCCCAAAAAAAAGATATTCGGGTCAGCCCTAAAACACAGGTTCTTCCTATCTTTCTATCTAAAAGATTACTGTAAAAACATCTTATTATTATAGACCAACGGATCAAGATTATTCAGATAATATTAACAGAAACACCCCTTCCAAATCCTACATGAATCTGTTTATATGTATAATGTTTGATATACTAACCATGAATCAAATCATTTTAATTTATGTGAAAGGATTGAGGCACTAAAATCGCTGAGAATTGTATCACCCAAGTCTGCAGCCCGTCAGAGCATTTTAACACATTGTTTTGGTTTTACAGCCCACACTATTACTGTAGGTTGTGTCTCACTGCTCTCATTAACCCTCTGTAGGCAGCGGTTTCAGGCAAAAAAGCGGCGATAATCCCACGGTGCACTGCCTGCCCGGCACCGAACAGCAGACACAGACAGTAATCTTGTTGGCTGGTGAACACAGTTAACAGTCAAGGCAGCTAATAGAACATAGTTAATGCAGCTTTGACAAAACGTTGCGTTTCTGTTTTACTTTAAAACTTTTACATTACAACAAAACACACAGTAGTATCAAGATGAGGAAGACTCACTCTACGCTGCTGTCACTAATTCATATGAATAATACTCTGATGTTGAAATGCATACACTGGAATTGTGTCGTAACGCATCTCTGGTGTGTTTCAATATTTCTCGAAAGAAGCAAGGAGTAAGTTAGCAGCAGGACAGCTATCACACAGACTGAAAGACATACTGTATCAAGCTGATCTATGTTGCCTAATTCAGTCCACCTTAAATGATGTGTAGTTTTCACAGCTGTGCCGTCTGCCTCTATCAGCAGTATAGCAATCAAACTGAGCCTAATTTCTCTATCAACAATCAAGCAATCATAAAACACAAGCATAAAAGTGTTAAAGTGCTCATATTATGCTTTTTGGCCTTTATTGTGTTATACATCTTTTTTGTGCACGTTATAGGTTTACAAAGTAAAAAAGCCAAAAGTCCCTCCCAAAGGGACTTACCATCTCCAACAGAAAACACTGTTCACAAACTGCTCTACTCTAGTCCAGCCTTTACTTCAGAGACAAACGTGGGTCACTTTGTAACACACATTATAATGCTTGCCTAGCTGCTAGTGTGGCACGCCCTCATACTCTGCTTCTGACTGGCTAGTAGTCCTTAACTAGGTACTGTCAGGGCACGCCCTCATACTTTGCTTTTGACTAGCTAGCAGTACTTACTGCTCATGTGCGACTCCCAACAAAGGAACAGAAGTACGATGCCTCACTCTGTAGCTAAAACGGAACGCTCAACACACAGGGTGAAAATAGGAGCTGCAGCAATGTGCAGTACAACTAAAAATATGGTGTTTTCTGAAAATTAAACCATGTAAACCTATTCTGATACAACCTCTAAATACAATTATGAACATGAGCGTAATATGGGCACTTTAAAGGAATGCTAATATAACGACTAGTGTTAAGTAACACTAACCAAAAAACCTGGAGAGCAGAGTTGTGATTGAAGAGGTTTGGGACTGTCTGTTTTGATTCAGTTGGCACTTTAGTCCAACCACTATCCACTACAGGATGTGTTAGACAGGATACAAACATACACACATGTATATATTCACAGGACATCAGGAGAGGATTATAAGAGAACCTCTTCTATATTAAGAACTGAACACTACTATGTCACCACTAAAGCCAAGAGCCCCTCTCTCTCTCTCTCTCTCTCTCTCTCTCATAATAAATTACAAAGGCATAGGCACGGACAGTCTGGTGGGAAGTATACATAAAAATAGACCTGAAAGCTTTCCAAGGGAGTATTGATTTAGAATGGATCAGGACAAACCAAATGCACGTTGACACTTTACACTATGCTTTTCAAGGTAATGTTTTAAAGTGCACAAAAACTCCAGGCTAGCTTGTAAGAGAATTAGTAGACGCTGCATCTAAAGACTTTGGAGAATCAGGGCTGACAAAGACAGACACCTGCTTTGGCTCACAACTTCTGTTAAAAGTTGTACTTGAACACACCACACTGACAACAGCGAGCTGAATACAGACATGTCCTTCATTTGTCTCTTTGTGGAGAAAAAAACATTATAAAGAGACAAAAAAACAAACGAGCCATCGGTTTTAACATCACTGTGGATTTAAGTCTGATCATACTGTATACTACGAACTGAGAATATGTTGGATAAAAAGAAATAAACAGGCACCACAAAATGTTATATTAGGGACTCACTAATATAAAATACTATATCAGTCAAGTAAAAACAAAGAACATAAAAGGCAGCAATGTTACCTGTACAAGCAGTCCATGTAGTCAGCCCCTTTGCTGTACTCGTCCCAGTATCTGTGGTACATCACTAAAACCTTCTCCTCTGATTCCAGGACTTTCTAAAATACACACACAATCATGACATATGTTAGGGAAAGAAGCATAATACAGGAACAAAAGAAAATGCACTGTAAAGATGTTTTTTTTTTTTTGCCAGCCATTGGGAGTTTTTGTGACTGCTTACCTTGTACAACTGTCGAACATGATTCTCAAGAAACACCTTGGTCTCTGTGTATAATTTCTCACCCAAAGGCTCTGGGTATGCAACGCACAAGGCATAAATGTCACTGGTGTCGTAAATTTAGGATAAATAATGAGAACAAACATGATTCTACTATGTATAGATTTAAATATACAGTTACTAATGATGTAGAGTGTATGTAATAACAGATACAGCTTTTTCTATGTTCGTTAAGGATTCTCTGCAAATTAATTATAATGCTCAGCCTCTGCCTGAAGAAGCAGCTAATTTCACACTAACATTTAACATTGCAATGATAATCTATTACAACTTTATGAAAAACTGATAGTGGCTATCTGAATTAGTCATATTTGCTGGCACCTGCTTTATTGTACTGAGCAGCTGTGTTACTTCCTGCCCATAAACCCTGATCTAAAACTAACCAAAAGTTCATTTTAACATGGAGAAAGTTGGCATAGGATACGAGAACCGATCATTCCACGTGGCTCTCTCCACATAGTCGAGCATCACAACAGCCTTGATTGTCGTCAGTAGCTTGTTCCATGTCTCGTCAAAGTCCACCACCCGCGGCTTTAAGGACATTGTACAGTTTCTCTTTCAGCCTGACAGAGAGAGTAAAACCAGGAATACAGAAGTGAGTAAACTGATGATAAATTCCTTGACTTTTGGATTCAGTTTCATAATATTCAGGTATTACGTAGGCTAGAGCTGGGCAATATAACGATATTATATTGGTATCGTGATATGAGACTAGATATCGTCTTAGATTTTGGATATTGTAATATGGCATAAGTGTTGTCTTTTCCTGATTTTAAAGGCTGCATTACAGTAAAGTGATGTCATTTTCTGAACTTACCAGACTGTTGTAACTGTTCCATTACTTGCCTTTACCCACTTAGTCATTATATCCACATTACTGATGATTATTTATAAAAAATCTCATTGTGTAAATATGTTGTGAAAGCCCCACTAGTCAACACTACAATATTGTTGCGGTATCGATATCGAGGTATTTGGTCAAAAGTATCATGATATTTGATTTTCTCCATATCGCCAAGCCCTAATGTAGGCTAACCTCTTGGATTCAGTTTCTTAATAATCATGTTTTGTAACCATCCACCTTCCTTTCCTACAGTTTGGACTGTTTAAAGCAAACCAAATCTGTCCTACGTAAATGGATTACATTTTAGTAGTGAACCAGGATTAAGCAGCAGTAGCAACACAAGGTATCCTTAGCAAGGTGACAGAATAAACATAATGGTGAAAAACGTTTTCATGTCATTTTTATGAATCTCATGACACTAAATATATAGTAATTACAATATTAAGTCAACATTTGTTGTCATAATGTTCGAAAATAGCATTCATCATTAAAAGGATTTGAAAATAGCATTAATCAAGAGTAACTAACGTACAATACACAGATGCCAGGATATAGTGCAAAGTGAACATGTACATCAACTGAAATGAGTCTAATGATAAATAGCCTGCTTTACAACAGCTGCTCACATTACTATGGTAGCAACAGATGAGATCAACATAGTGCTCAAGTTCATGGAGGTAATGCTAACGCTCATCAACAGTGAACACATTGGGGTAAAATCCGAAATCAATACTATTGTAGCTGTGCAACTTAACGTCACCAGGCGAGACTGCTGCATATAATAATATAGAAAAGTGCTATCTCTGTGCCAGAAGAATCACACATTACCTGCAAGTATGAGAAACTAGGCCCTGTGTTGTTTCTCGTTATTCATACCAGTTGACTTCACGTCAGTGAAAACATTGCAACATCATCATGCAGTTTTTCTTGCTATCCAAATCACATATGCCGATGTCCGTATTTAAAAGGGGAATGTTAAAGTTACTAAATAAACAGCCTTCTTATAGTCGTGATAAAGGCAGCCAAGTTAAGGTTACTAGCTAGCTAGCGAAATGCCAATCCTAAAATAGGATGGCTAGCTAAAAGGATACCTAGCTTTTAGCTAGCATGCTACTCCTTCCTGCTCAAGTCCCAACTGTTTTGAGGCATCGGCTTGCACTTAGCTGTTAGTCAGCTAGCAGCAAGCTAACGATAGCTCAGCCATCGCTAGCAAATGGTCATCTTCTTTGCAATTTCCCCACATATGTACTGACAGCTCGGCAAAACATGGTGCCGTTGTAAAACAAAACAGGTTACTGAGGTCAAGCGTGGACTTTTGAATAGTACGTACCTCTGTTCAGTATTTATTTGTTATAAAACTCAAGTTTCTCCGCTGTCACAGGCTTGATTTGTCTCACTCACTACAGGTCTTCCCTACCTCTGGGATTATACCATTGGATTAGATGGGGGTGTATTTTGAACAAGCGTAAATTGATCGTAACGCTTTTTTTGTTTTTACCATGATAAAGTGTCTTTGAGTATTTTTCGATTTTAAAGAATGTATTATATACCTATACACACTGATAACAATAACATCAAACCCATCCACATGATCCTATATATCCTATGGTATCGCCTAAAACTACGGAAACCTCTTAGGAATTGAGTAACGTTATTACAAAAACCACAGTAATTGTGTAGGTTATAATGCATTTTAACCTCTGTTCCAAATAGAGAGGGTAAACATTTTTACATCAGTGTAAGTTATACACTTCGTATATATCTAACTACAGCAATTCACCAAGAAGCTGTTTTCTGTATCCTAAGATATATTTTAGATAATACATTGACATAAACATGACAGTTGTGGATGAGAAATACCAACTAAATAATAAAAGTCGTTTACAAATATTGGCCTGTGTGGTGAATGCGATTTTTAAATTATAAGAGCCTAAAAATATCACAAGTGGCTGCATGTGATATTTTATCTTACTACTGCAGGAATAGAAGAAAAATCAACCAATCAGAATCGTCTAGAAAAATACTGTCCAACGTTCCTAGGTGTTGTAGCTATGATTTAAAATAACGCTAAAAACAAACACAAATTATCAGCAATTTATCAGTCTAATATTAACTGAAGCTACGTTTTGTTCTGAACGTCGTTCAAGCTCACTAGCTAGGTTAAACACAACAGGTACAGCATCAATGTGAGTATGCCGGTAGAAATAAGTCAACTGTTTGTTAACAATTGTAATTTAACGCTAGCGTTAGGGAAATTAACGTTAGCTAGTTAGCTAGTCACTAGCTAGCTAGCTAAGTATGTAACGTCCGTAACGTAACATAGAGCATCCTTAGACACGGCATGAGCAAAAATATTTGATAGCAATATTTAGATTGGTTAGCAAGTGGTTGATAGTTAATAGTTTTGTCAAACTTTTAACCTACAAGAGAAAATTCTCATTAGCTAACGTTAGTTGCCTTAATCGGCAGAGGGAGCCCTCCAGTGCCATTGTTAGTCCACAAAATTTGCAATGTTTCCCCAAAAATCAGTAGATTAATATGACACCTTTTTTTTCTTACTGAGAAATTGTATTCTTATTAAGCAGCACTGGTGGCTGATTGCAAACTAACCTCCCCCCACCCCTGCTTTACTCAATAATTCAAGGCAGAGAAATTACTAAGAAGAAATACAGAAGTGCTTTCGAAACTCCCGGAACTGGTTGAGTCATTATGCCTCAGTGATTGGTTTAATTTACATTTTAGAGATACTGGTATAGATAATGGTTAAGATGTGCTAAGCAGATAGTGGCAGCCGTGTTGCAACTCTCATTTAATTGTCTAATTGTAAGTCAAGTCAGTGTATTTATAGAGCACATTTAAAACCAACCTAGGCTGAACAAAGTGCTGTACAGTTATATTATATTATGTTATAATTTAAGGAAAACAGTAAAAATATAGACACAATGAACGTCATACAAACAACAAACTTCTATACAAATGTCCCTAAACTAAATCAAATAAAAAAACTTTTACGACTAGACTTAAAAATCTCGGCAGTAGAGGAGGACCTAATATGAATGGGAAGTTTGTTCCAGAGTCTCGGGGCCACAACGGAGAAGGCCCGATTACAATCAAGGTTGGGTTTTTTAATTAGAGGCTGAACCACGGCATGTTTCAAGCTAGATGGGACTGTGCCATTCATAAGAGAGCTATTTATTACAGACCAATAGTATCAAATACCTCTTTCAAAAGACGAGAGGGGACAACATCTGAAGATGAAGAGGTAGGTTTCATGTGTGAAACAATGTCCATCAATGCTGACAGGGCCACAGGCACAAAACACTTCAGAGAAGCAGGGCATAGGATAGATAGATTAGAAGGGTCATGATCAGTAGGTGAAATACAAGATCTGATAGTGTCAACCTTGTTGATAAAAAAGCTCAAAAATGGTTCTGTGATTTCAAACGTAGCATCAGGGAGTGTAATAGCATGATTTAGTGCAGTATTTATTGCACTAAACCTCATTTTGTGCTTTTTTAGCTATGATATCAGAAAAATGCTTTGCTTTAGAGGTGTTGGTAGGATACCTGGTGATCTCTCAGTATCTCATAGGACACTTGCAGTTTATCTTTTTTTCCATTTCCTGAGTCTCACTGTTAAGCCAAGGTTGGGCTTTGACTTTGGGAACTTTTGGGAACTGTACCTAACATTAAGATACAGATGATAGTATATAAGATAACTTTCAGATAGCCTACATTTCCACTGTTTTGGTACACATGGAATCTAATCTAATCCCCAAGGAGAAATCAGAGTGATCAGCAGCCTCAGTCAGGGCCTGTCAGAATGAACCAGATGAAGACAGAAGAGACATATCAGCCAGGTGCATCTGTGCCCTGCAGAATTCAAAGACCTGTACCCTGCATTCAAAGACCTGTTTACCAGCAGACCAGCCTCCAGAACCAGTACTGTAAGCATGTCTAAAAGCACATTTACCACCACAATGTATCCTGTTACTACCACTGCACACTACACTACAGGGTTTACCCTATCGTTATTTTTAGGTGCAGCACCCGAGCCATTTCGGGCAGCATCTAAGCTGAATGAAATTGATGTGCGCACCAAAATAACTAAAAGACTTTCCTCAGATCTAACTATTGTAGTTGGTCCCCAGCGGACTTCTTTAACTTTAAGCCTTTGAGTGTTATTTATTTATTATCTGCTTTAACTTTTCCAATGTTTTAGACACAGATATGGTGATTAAAAATGCTCCAAATTGATGTCAAACTGCTTCTTCTATTTTTAAATTGGAAAACATTTTCTTAAGGGATGGGGGGGGGAAACACTGTACTAAAAGTGCTACAATTGCTATAGCTGCAACAGCTTTTCAAAATGATAACAGCAAATGCCAAAAACAGACAACATGCATCAGAAAAGTAGTCCCAAATTGACATAAAAACAGGGTTACTGTGTAATGGACATACCACTAAATAAAGGAGTGATTATTTAGTTAGCCTTTTTACCATTTTGCCCTCCCAGATGGGGTTTTTCAAGGAGCTCCTGTCAGGCCCGTGGCTGAGACGACACAGAACCTGTCTATGACCATGACCAGCACACAAACACCACAGCTTCGATCAGGCACCCTTCAATATTACCGCGAGGAAAACTATTGTATGCCCCCACTGTCAGGTAAGACTTGATAACCAGACTTGTGTATATTATAGAAGGGTTACAACAAATACAGTTGCAGCATGGTGCTCAATGGTTAGAGCAGGGATCTTCAACAGGGGGTCCAGGACCCCTAGGTGGTCCTCAGAGTCAATGCAAGGGGACCTCCACATTATTGTTAATTTTTTAAAGTCTTTTCGCGATTACGATTCAATTTGCGATTTATTTTTTAAAGTATAGCTAATGGTCAATATTTATTGGGAAACAGATCATTTCAAAGACCATTATAACATGAAACACTATCAAAACTGCTCTATATTCTAATGCAAGGATGAACACATATATATGAATTGCCAGCAATAAGTGGTTTTCTTTTAATAAGCATGGACCATTGAACAGTCAAACACAAAACATTTATCACAAAAGCTAAAAAAAACAACCAATTCAGGTAAAAAATATCAGTACTTTCCTGTAAACCAAAACTTCTGATATGCCTTAGTTCAATAGCAGCATATATATATTGCAACCTTCTACCATAATGTTAAATAAAGTAACACAAAGTAGGCCTGCACAATTCGGGGAAAAATATGAATCCAAATTTTTTAGCTTAGAATTGAGATCATGATTCTCTGCCACAATTTTTCTTCTCATAAAGTGTAATGTTTATTGCACACATGAACCATGACAAAACAAAACAAATTGGCAGTACCAAACATAGATTCCTTTTTGGCACCTATAGCACATTGCGCATCACCCCAAGCCTGTTAAAATAGAGCAGGGGTTGGCAACCTTTTTGATATGAAGTGCCCTTTTCGAAATTTCTTGTTTATTAGTGTGCCATGTCAACATTAAGTTTAATTATGACATCACATCAAAATGTAATATCCAGGGAATCTGTAATTTTATTCCATAGCAACATTTGATAACATTTACGTATTTCTCATAATCAGGACCTTGTAATTGTTATTATTGTATATTATTATTATGATTATGGAAACATGGTTTTAGTATGCAGCGTCCTGATTGGTGGAAATTGGGCTGACAAAAATATCACTGTCAAAGAGCCTGAAGCAAAAGTTGAGCCCAGCTTTAATGATGAATGGACTGATAAGCAGGTCCTGTATGCCTCATTTTCAATGAAATGATGCTGTGACAAAATAATAATAACACAACCAGCATAATTATCAAGAATGAAGAACATGAACATAATGATTGCGTCATTCACGTTCATATTAAATAGCCACATGTATTTGTTTTGGTCTTATAATGCCTCCATATTTACCGCTCCAGCGGAGAGGATGGTTTCTTCAGCCAGCTTAAGTTTATAAGAATTTGTCCAAATATTAAGATTCCCTGCAAACTAAGATAAACAGACTACAAACCGACAGCTTTTGCTTTAGCTTTTTTTGTACAAATTTGCTATTTGCAGAGTAGAGCTGTGTTTGCGTAAAACAGTGCAGCGGACAAGATTATACTGAGCAGACAGAGAAGATTGAAATATCTTTCTACATGTTTATGCCGGTCCACACAGGTGAGTGCACTGATAAGTATTGACTTTTTTACTCACGTAGGTTTTAATGTAGCCTACTTACAGTAACAAGACTAGCGTTAGTTCATCTGCACCATCGGCCGTTGGTTATCCTCTTTGTATTGTTCCCAGTCAGAGATATGAGTCAATCAAACTACCGTAAATAACAGGTCGCATTTCAACCATGATTTCAACATATCAATAACTCTTTTGCACACATATTGCCAGCGTGCCATTGGTTAAGGTCCCACGTGCCCATGGTGGCACGCGTGCCTAAGGTTGCCGACCCCTGACATAGAGGCTTCAGTGAATAACGTAAATATAAAGTAAATACTGGCCATTTAAGTACAGTAGGCTACCAAAAATAGTGACATGTAACAAATTGAACTAAATATGGCCCTGATACCGGCTCTATCTGAACTCCTTGAACATGTCTTAACATAATTAAAACATGTCAATGTCAAATGCTTTCAATAAATTAATTGAAGGAGAAAAATAAATAAATCGAAGTCATTTAAAAATTTAATCGCGAACAAGTGAATCGAGATTGCAATTTTATAACGATTGTGCAGGCCTAATACAAAGTAAATGAAAATCCACTGAAAATAGGACATTTCTGTGAACAATCTGATATGTAACATTATTCCAGCCTTTCTCTAGTGAAAAAAAACACTACATATCATAATAAAAAGAGCAATAAAAAAATGTTGAACCAAATATTCAACTAAATATTCACATTCAATTAATCACGGTCTTCACCATTAGCTAATCGCATTCTTTCAAATTGGGATTTTGGTTTGAAAAAGATGAATCGTTCAGCCCTAATCCAGGGTTTGAATATTTGCCTTGGTCCTCTGCATGGGGTTTCTTGAGTGCTCCAGCGTCTTCCCCACCATAAGACAAGCCTTTTCAGAGAGAGGATACTGCTGCCTTTGCCCATAACCAAGGCAACGGTGCCAAAGCTGTAGCTTACAATACATTAATAATGTCATATGAATCCAAAGTTAGCCAAGAGAGAACAAATGTTATTGTTGCCATAATCACAACCAGGTTGTGTTATAAAAAATAAAAAAAAGCCTGATTTATTATTATTTACTTTGTAACTTTACCTTTTGACCTGCAGTCGGATTTTCTCAAGGAGGTCCCGTTAGGTTCCCACCTGGTGGGACACAGAACCTGCCCTCTTCGGCCATGAGCTGCACACAAACGCCACAGCTTCTACCAAGAACCCTTAAGTACGACAAGAAGACATTGGATGGCCCACAGAAGAATGACATGCCAGCATTGCCAGGTGCCTCCTGATTTCCAAACCTCCCGGTACTAAATAGTTAGGATGGGTAGCAAACAAGTGGGTCTAAAACAAGAACACAGTGACAGTTGCTCAGGGTTTCCTGCATTACCTCTGTAAATGTCAGAGCACATTATTATACTGTAATGAACAGAAATAAACCTTCAGGGAAAACAAACAGGGCACTAAATCACACAGAAAAGGGCCACGTATTTGATGAGCAAGGCCATTGTTAACACCATCTATTACACAAATCACAATTGATGTATTGATCACATCGTATTCTTCGCTTTGCAGTTCACCTCCTGTAACAAATTTCCCAGGGAACCCCTTACGGTAGTAACTGATAGGGATGCTCCCAATATATTCTATGACCAATACAATTATATTTATATGAAACATAAGGTAGGGTGAGATTTTACTGACTAGGTTTGTTCTGTTATGGATGGGAATTGCATATTGATCTTTGTTGCAGGCCAGCAACATACATTAATAGAATCAGCTTATAAAAGAAGGATACAATGAAATATAAAACAATGTATACATTTAAATGTAAACTATATTGCATAAAAGAGAGAAAAGAAATTGAACTACACTGGACCAAATGTTAAACCAACAGGTTCAGTTGGTCAAAACCTGTATGCTTTAGGACTACTAAAAAAGACCAATACCTCTTTATTCAGTAGATTTCATTTGATCGCACTGCAGTGGTGGAATGTAATTAAGTATGTTTACTAAAGTAGCCTACGTAAGTACAAGTGGGAGGGAATTATACCTTACTAGAGTACTTTCACTTTATGCAACTTTATACTTGTACTCCACTACAATTTACTCCTCTACATTTACAGCTATATGGCAGCTATAGTATTACTTTAAAGATTCAGATTTGACATAAAAAACATTTGATGAGGTTCTAAAGTATTATGCATTTTTATAGCTTAAACTACCTAACAGTGTATACTGTGAAGCAGTTTAAATGAGCTCCCCCTCAAACAACTACACCAGTCCCATGCTGCTCTCGTACTGTTCACTACCTATTGATGCATCAGTAATAATAATTATTAATTAAACATACACTAGAATATAATAGTCACAGGGTAGGGGTGGGAGTCACCAGAGGCCATATATATATATATATATATATATATATATATATATATATATAATAAAAAGATTGATACTTGGCGTCCGTGTGTCGATACAGCGTTGCCATGGAAAAAAACCAAACAAACCCTTACCCTAACCCCTAGTACAGGGGCCATTTGAGCGTTTTTACTTTTTAACTACATTTTGCTATTAATATTAGTATTTTACATTGTGCTATTGCTCCTTTTTCTCAATTAAAGGACGTCTTCCATTACTGTTTCACTTTCTCCTCAAATGGTTGAGAAATGGTCTTACATACTGTTGTCATATTTCCTCAATAGTTCCTCTGTTTACCTGCAGAGGGAGCCAGCTCCTGTAGCAGCTTTGGGTATGATAGGAATTAGTTGAGAGATTGTGTTTTGCTGTGACAGTGTCTACAGTACATATACATGTACATGCACCTAATATTGTAGCTATAAGAGCAACCTGGCCTTATAGCAATTTCTTTTTCACAATGACTTTTATTTAGATGTCCCATTGTGATTATAGCAATGAAAACACACACAATGTTACCAAATGTAAGTTCTTCTAACCTTAGAAGACAGTTTGAGTGAATAAAGTCCAAATCATTCATGGCTCCGCTGACTGTCCGTCCCCAACAAGCTGCATGCTTTTAGTGTTGTGCTCCAGTCCAGCTAAAGAAAATTCCTCCCCAAAGACAAACAGCAGAGCCCCTGACTCATAGCGCTGTGTCAGGGAGAGAGCAAACCATACTGTTGACATCAGGAGGCCAGTGATGTCACGGTGATGTCAATGCCTCTAATTGTAAATTGCACACATAGCCTCGCTGTTGGCTGCGGTAACATTTCAGTCAGAGGGAAGACTCTAAAGAGAACAGTTTCTCTTGGAAAAGCTGGGACTAGATACAGTATGGCTGTAACTGGGGATGAGACAGAAACAGGTATGTTTGCTATCATCTCTTCCACTGACAGAAGTTTAAAAATAAAAAAAGGTCTTTTTACATTGTTGTTCAGTTTAAATATTCACTATTAAGTCTCTCAAATTATAGTCAGTGATTATTAATGACAACAAGCAATGTTGATTGTAGATTTACAGTTAATATGTTATGTATAAATTATTGGAATTGAAAAAAATGTTTTGTGTTTTTTTTTTCCTAAACTACTAGAAAGCTTAATAATTTCCTCAAATAGCATCCCAAGTAGACTCCTCTAAAAAAGTAGCAAAGGACAGTTGAAATATTAGTTTACAGCAGCAACAAGCTTATTCCTACAGTATAAGAAACATTTTCACAGGGGTTGATGTCTCTTCATCATGCTCTCGTTCTTTTTCTCTCTCTCTCCCCACTGCTGCTTCCTCTCTCTCTCTCCCTCTTTCTCTCTCTCTCTCTCTCTCTCTCTCTCTCTCTGTGTGAAATGCTTCAAAGCTCTGCCCACTCAGAGCACATAGCAGCAGTTGCTGACGTCACTGCTTTTCCTGGAACAGGCCACCAGCAGCAACATGTAAATGCGAACCAGGGAATAAGATGTACATTGACGTCAGTCACCAGCCACTCTGTGATTACATGCAGTTCCTTTTGTGATTACAAAATATCACAGAATTAATCATCAACGCATTACATGATATGAGGGGCACTGAGTTTTACAGGCACTGAGCAAACAATGAACAGAAGAAGAAAATAAGATTGTCACCATTTTTCAGTGCCACACACCCATTTTATGAGATAGAGGAGAGAATAAATGTGGAATTCAGTCACTTATACTCTGAAATTATATATATTTATTTAGCATAGCCTTATATTTTACAGAACACATTGAATGAGCATGTGATAAATAAAACCTTTGAAATCTTGAAAATCTATTTCCACTACAGTGCATTTACAGTATTGTTGGTTTGCACTTTCTAAAACATTCTAACGGAACCTCTGACAATAAGAACTTCTGGTTATGTGAAAAGTTTAACAGTTACAGGATTATTTAGGCTGTGTATCTTAGTTTTATTTGTCCTGTAACGCTGACTTACTGACATGGAGCTAATGCGGATCTTCGTAAATTTAAACTTAAAGTAGTTATAATGTAAGTGCTTATAACTTAGACTAAATGACAAAATAGCATGATATGTCTATATCTTATTCTAAACTGCATGAATACTACTAACTCATATTTCTCCGTATATGCATGAACAAAACAAAGCAATATTTAATACACTTTTACACTGTTTGTTTTTTGCATGTATGTTACAGCTTGTGATGCTATAGTGACTTCCTGGTGACATAGTGAATTGCTTGTTTGGGTTTTAGTTTTATTGGTGCAACCCAGTTCATACCAACCAGTTTAATCTCTTGTTAGTCTATATCGACAACGTTTCACTTCAAGGATTGTTCCGGTGCTGCCGGAAATTCCTCCAGATGTCCCTCATTTTGGCCGTCATCTTCCACTTTCTTTGTGTTGGCATTTTAAACTCCGGTAGATTTCTGAGGACTATGGTTAACTGCTCCTCAGATCTCTGCAGGGTAAATCCAGACAGCTAGCTAGACTATCCAATCTGTCCAATCTGAGTTTTCTGTTGCATGACTTATACAACTTTTGAACGTACACGTTCCACCAAAACAAGTTCCTTCCCGAGGCTATTTTGCAGCGGCTCCGTGGCTCCGTCCGGCGCATAGCGCCGCGAAGATGGTTGTGATTGGTTTAAAGAAATGCCAATAAACCAGAGCACGTTTTTCTCCCATCTAGGAATGCTGCGTGGACTAGCCAGACCCTCCTCTGCAGCGCTGTGAAGGAAGGTCTGGCAATGCGAGACTAATAATCTCTTGTTTAAAATTAGTTAGTAGTTACTTAGAACTTTGGAAGGACTTTTCCACACAAGCTTCGTAATGGATTTACAAATAGCTGGTGCAACCGTTGACAGTAGTCTATGGGTGCCACCCAATCCCATTGCCTGACATGTTGTGTTGTGTCTCCCCCCAGGAACCTCAGGTGACATGACAGCCTGTCAGCTGTTCAACACCAGCTCGAGCCTCCCACAGGGGGGAGCCAATACATCCATGGGGTCGGCAGGGGCCAGCGCTCTTAGCGACCTGAAACCGGGAAAAGGCAGTTTACAAAAGAGGGAGCTTCGCTTGATGAAGAACAGGTAGAGAGGACCATTCACACTCATCAGCTTGCACATTAGACCCCAGACAAAAAAAATCTGCCATACCGATATTATCAGCTGATATTATCTATATTAGATATATTAGTATCAGTGAATATGGTGGCTTGTGATGAACATGAAATTGCAGTATAGAATGCCAAAGATAGGTTAGAGGTATTTTAAAGCAATAGTTCAGCAATTTGGGAAATGTGCTTATTTGCTTTCTTGCGGAGAGCTAGATGAGAAGATTGATATCACTCTCATGTTTGTATACCAAGTATGAAGCTACAGCCAGCAGCCGATTAGCTTAGCATAAATACTGGAAATGTGGGGAATGCACCTACTGTACCAGCACCTCTGAAGCTCAACAATTAACTTCTTATATCTTGTTTGTGTAAGAACAATCTTACCATTACATAGTCATAGTTTTTTAGTTCCTGAATGAAAATAGATCAATTATTGGAACTCTCAAATGTTAATATCTGTATCGACCTTAACACATCAATCTGGCTCTTTTGGAAACATTCACCGTATTAGAGCAGCAAAGATTAATCAATTAGTTGTCATCTATTAAATTAATCGCCAACTATTTTGATAGAGTCAATTTTAATGAAAAAAAGTTCTTTGATTTGTACGGAGCCCTGGAGGTGACATGGAGGAAAAGAAAAAAAACATGTACTGGGTGCAAACACTAAACTCGAGATCTCGACTTTCAAACTCGAAATCTTGAATTTGAAAAACAATAAGGAAAGCCTAGCTACTAAGGTTAGCCTGCAGTAATTGACATCAACAGTCAGCGACAATGTTCATAATAACACTTCACGTTAGCTAATTGTATTAATTAGTAATGCTTATCAAAATAATAAGCTGTATTTAGACAACCAAGGAGATGTAATCATTATGTCGTGCTACTAGCTAACGCCGCTAGCTAGCACTCCTCTACTGGAGCCCCTGATGGATGTGCATGGAGTGACCACACTACATTAGGCTGCAGGTCCACTTACCTTGCGTGTGTCTGCGTGTGTGTGCGTGTGTGTGTGGCTTAGTAGCTAACTAGCGGCGCTAGCTAGTAGCACGACATAATGATTGCATCTCCTTGGTTGTCTAAATACATCCATTGTTTATTTTGATAAGCATTACTAATCAATACATGCCAATGTGAAGTGTTATGAACATTGTCGTTGACTGTTGATGTCAATGGATGCAGGATAACCTTAGTAGCTAGCTAGCTAGCTAAATTATTGTTTGTTGAATTTTCAAACTCAACATCTCGAGTTTGAAAGTCGAGATCTCCCCAGTACATGTTGTTTTTTCCCCCTCCATGTCACAAACTCGAGATCTCCCAAAAGTTTTTGTCCCCAGTACATGTTTTTCTTTTCCTCTATGTCACCTTCGTTGCTCTGTAGATTTCAGCTTTGTAAATGTGAATATTTTCTAGTTTGTTGCAGTAAGCTGAATATCACTGAGACATTTGAGGATGTCATCTTGAGTTTCGGGAAACACTGATCAACATTTTTTACCATTACAATTTATAGACCAAACAAGAAATCGATTAATCGAGAAAATAGAAAAAACAGATTAATCAACAATGAAACTAACCGTTAGTTGCCTTCTTACACTGTATACCTTTGGAGTGCCCTTTCTGCTGTGAATACTGTGTAATACACAAACACCTGGTAAATGACAATGTATGACAATAAGTGCATGTAATAATAACATCCACAAGCCTATCATCATTTCACCGCATGATTCTCCTCCATCCAGGGTGTTTAGCTGCTAATTCCTAGGTTGTCTGACTCCCAATGATCTGCTGCGTAATGCATGTTTGGAGTGAGAGCGAGTTGGCTGACCAGCTATTAGAACTTGTGTTTGTAAGGAGGTCAGTTGTACTGAATGCGGATAAGTCTGGTTTGCTGCTGAGCAAAATTCCTTACCTCCTGCTTTCAGCGTGCTATTTGCTTGCTGCCTGTAGAACTTTGAGCTTACTGTGTGTTTGCTGTAAACAGCCCTGTGTCACCACCGGCACTTTCTGGGGTTTGTTTTTCTGTTGGTGATTTTATCCTCCTTCTGTTCGTTGACTCCATTATGTGAAGTCCTATCCCGATGGCATCTAATGTCACAAACATGTTCATAATCATCCTCATCTGAGAGCACCTTTTGTAGCCTTTGTGTTTTGAGTTATCTTGTTTCCCCTTGGTGTGAAACTGATTCATGGCTAGAATGAGTGTTGTAATCTGGGAGAAAAGCCAAGATGTCCAGGCCTTTTTTTTTGTACAGTAACTACGGTATTGTTGCTTCCAGGGAAGCCGCCCGGGAGTGTCGACGAAAGAAGAAGGAATATGTCAAATGCCTCGAAAATCGCGTGGCTCTACTCGAAAATCAAAACAAGACTTTGATTGAGGAGCTTAGAGCCTTAAAAGACATCTACCGACACAAAGTCGAGTGATTTCTTTGATTGTGTGGACTGTGTTGTTCTGCTTCTGTGGGGTGTCTTGAGGACTCTGGTTTTGCTTATACAGACACACACACACACACACACACACACAATCATACACACACACACTCACACAAAACACTCATTGTCCTTGCTGTAAAATGTGTTTACACCATGATGTCAATGTTTCTGGCTCTGATTATCCAAAGCGCCACCACCAGCAAAAAACAAGAATCTTGTTTCAGGTCAGGGTTTTTATTATCAGTGAGTATTACGAGGAGCTTATGTCCCTTTGAACAGGGATAGTGCCAGAAAATACAGGAAGAGAAAGAAGGACCATATGGACGAACTGCAGACTCACAACATCTTACTGGAAAGAGAGAATGAGATGCTGAAAGCCGAGCTGCAGTGCTTGAGGCCAAGCTGCCTATATCTGGCACCAAGGCCTTCACAGTTACCACCTTAACTGCACTGCATTTTACATTCCTTTATGATCCTTTTCATCATTTGGCTGAAAAGGCTGTTTGAAGGCATTTGGCTGTATTAAAATATATAAATTGATAGTGTTTGTGGTGGTCTGTTTTTTTTCCTATGGAGGTTTGTTCATGCTGTATGCTGACAGAAGCCAAATGCTCAAAGGGAATCGGCTCATCAGGACTTAGCGACGTTTGTGTTTTATGTTATACCACTTCAGAAATCCTGATGCAAGAATACTATCACTGCATTTATCACCCATCCTCTTTTGTATTCAATGTAGAGACCCACCGGGATGTGTAGTGCATCTGTATGAGGACTTATCTGCTTCTAACCTGTGGCGTTAATAAGATTTACCCTGTACTTTTCATAGTTTGCATTGTTTATACAGATAAAAAGGAAAAACAATTATGACAACAAATACACGCGTTTGTGGAACTGTATTAACTTACTGTTTTAACTACAGTTGTTTGCTTTGTCTCAGTATACATGGCTGGAATTAGAACTTTTTAACAATCTTCTCTGTTGGTGCTTTATTTCTCCTCCGTAAGTTAACACCTTAGGTGGTGTCTTGTTATGATCACACCTTAATTACATTTTTGTATGTATTTGCTTTAATAAATTCCTTGCTCAGTCTCTGTGTTTTTTTTTCTTCTTTTTCCACACAGTAAATATAAGAGGTACATACAGGACACTGTAATATAGTTCCATTATGAGTGTTTAATTAAGCTTTTATCGCCATGTGAGTCTCAACCTTGGGTCTCTGCTCAGAACTTATGACTCAACTTCATTGCTAGGACTGTCACTGACAAAGCAAGGCAATTTCTCTTTTATTGCATTTTGTAGATAACAGACATGCTGTGGAAGAGCCACACTCTTATTGCCCAGTGCATGCTGGAAGAAAGGGGAAGTAGATTAAGTATTTAAACACATTTTCCATAAATCACATCCACGGGAATGTTGAAGCTAAGGGGAAGGAAAGATTGGCCCTGCTTTCAGTGACGACCTTTGCTGACTTAGTGGAAACCTTCAACTTCTCATATACTCAAGAATGTGTTGCAGTACAAGGAAAAGTGTGTAGCTTCTCCAGGCACATAGCGAATAACCGATTAATAGTTATGATAATGGGTCATGGAATTTGGGTTTTCTTTTATTTTGGGTTGTTGGGTGTCTGTAAATTACAGAGTGTGGTCTAGACCTACTTAACTACTGTAAAGTATCCTGCGATAACTTCGGTTATGATTTGACACTATAAATAAATGATGGGAACACTATAAATAAAATTGAATTGAATTTTGCATGGAACACATCAATTAAAGATGTCTGTTATTATTTATTTTTTTGTGCTACATCTTCACTGCTTTGTGTTTGCCTGCAGTGATTTCTGTCGCTCACCGTGTCCAGTTTATTAGGGAGACATCATGAAAACAAAACAACTGAGGAAAGAATCAAATACTGATGAGACTTGCATTGCAGATGGGCCTACTGTGAAACCTTATACTTCTCCAGTCTATAACAAAACACTCAAGTCAGCTTCCACCCTGTGAGGACACTGATCATTACACAGATAGGTTTGCTTGTACTATGTAAAATTATTCAAAATGCTGGACACTCGTAGACATTCTTAAGTCTGTGATCTTGGTTTGCAAATGGCTGTGTATCTTCATTTTTTTTTAAGATGAAACACGAGGGTTAGAAGTGACCTCTCATTTGATAGGTGCAAAAACACATTTCAGATCACAAAACACCTGATGTAGGCTGTGATGTGGATGTATTCTCGCATTAAATGCAATGCAGTTGCAGTACCAGCAGGCTGCACTACAGCACCATGTCTGATCACGTCTAGCAACGTAATCGTGCAACAACAAAAAAATCCCATCAATTCTCATACATTCTTCAATCTCATCAGCATCATCAGAGATAGTCTGATGCATCACACTGTGTGGGCTACATATTGTCTTGCAAGTCATGTAAAACATCTCAAAGGATTAGGCTATTCCTCAGGATCTCATTTTGTTTACATTAATCTCCAGTAATCTCACTTAATCCTGCAGAGAGGTTTAATATGAGCAACTATTCAGTCTGTCACAGGCAAAACAACGCCCTCATGGATTTGTTAAGATCAAATAATTAACTGGCACTGACAAATATGGGTAAGAAGGAAGTTACAGATGTACATGTTTGGGTTCCTAACATGTCATAACCCAGGGATATACGTAGTAGCGTTCACCCACCTGTTAAAACATGGACAAATTGCTTACTATTATTATTATTCTAACTGTAGATATATTGGTGGATTGAAACAAACGATTGATGGACTTCAGGAACTCACCTGAACCCATGACAGTGTATTTTTCTATATTTTTCTTACTTTATTGTATCCCCAAGAGACCGTCATAAACGGCCGTTTACATAATAGTTGTAGCAAGGTTACCACCTAAATGATCCGGAACCTTTTCCATCACAGCCACAGCGCTGTCCTGGAAATATTGTCATGTCTTCCTGCATACATGTAAAGGGAATACAGAAAAACGAACAGCAGGAAATGGAATACAGAGTGGGTAATTTAACGTAAAAAAATTAATAAATGATCACTCCAGCTGTATGTTGTTCTTTGCATATAATAGGCCTATCGTTAAACATATAAAGGACAAACAATGCCAACAAGGTCCAGGAATAGTAGCCTACATCAAAAGTCGTGGTTAGTTTCGTAGTTTCTTTTTTATTGTAATCATTATTGATTTATTTCGTGCTTTCGTGGGTTAAAAACCACTAGGCTGTACGGAAACCAATTTAAAAGTGCGAAGCCACACTTATTATTGTCGAAAATCCAACTTTCCGACGATCACCTGAAAGCCCCACTGCAGCGGATGTAGCAGCAGTCTACAGTACATCGGCAACCATGTAGCGCTGAGAGCAAAAATATATCTTCCCCCGACTAGCTAAAGAATCATATACTCATATTCATTCATGTCGTCATAAAGTTATAGTGTGTCAAAATGTGTTATTGAAGATAACCGGACGCTCAGACCGAAATTGCAAGTCGAGTGTGAAACCGAAGCCTGGTAGAGGCTATCTGCCCTCGCCTGGACGTTTGGAAGGGGACGTTGGGCTACTCTTCTAAACGTACTAACCTAGCTACCTTGGTGTTTTATCATCCTTTTAAATGACTGCACTTGTTTTGCTAGCTAAGTGTAGTATAGGCTAGACTCTGGGGAAGGGCGTGTAACGGATACCGGGGCTTTTAGTTTGCACCAGGTCTGGCAATCCGCGTTACCGCCCCGTTTTTTCTCTTGTAGTAAAGCTAACAGCACGGCCAGGAGAAGGCTGAAGATACAGTTTTGGGGTTTGGACTATAACCAAAACCTGCCTACAACATGGGGAATACAACGTCCTGCTGCGTGTCCTCGAGCCCGAAACATCGCAGGAGCAACCACTCCAGGCTCGAGTCCTACCGGCCGGAGCCGGAGCTGAGCCGGGAGGACACGGGCTGCAACCTCCAGCACATCAGCGACAGAGAAAATTTAGACGGTAAGATGCAGATGCAGTTACCCCCTTTCCACTGATGTGTCTGAATAACATTTAAATACTATAAGAAACAAACACACACCAATTATTATTATTGTTAACAGATAGGCTTAATGAGTGCTTGCAACATCTGTGCAAAGGATCCACCCACCCCCTTATACCAATAACTACAATACTGTGGGCTTCCTTTTTTTTTAATTGGACTTCCAGCATGTTGGAAAATCAGATATGGCAGTGGTTTACAAACTGGGATGCAAGAGTACCAAGTTGGGCTACTTTTGCTAAGGAATTAGTATTAGTTTCACTATTATCTTCCATCCATATTATACACTAACTTAAAACTCTGATACTGGTTCTTTGGTGGTATGAGCCCTGATCCTTTGAGCCCCACAGTTTACATCATCTCCACCATGTTTCTGTGTGTGTGATAAGGTGTGTAAGTTTGGAACAGTATGCTGAAGGGGCGAGTGTGAATTTGTGTTCCAGTGGGAGGTGATGTGATTGAGATGGCCAGTGTTTATGGTGGGGTGTCCATTCACTTCCTACAGGGAGTTGAATAGGAAATGACGCAGCCACACATTTCAATGCTCATTAACACCAGCACAGTCACGCTTTACTGTACAGTAGAGATCTATTGTCTGCAGGGTCCATCTGGAGGTTTTAGGGGTTTCCCCAACAACATTAGATTTAGTGAACCTGCGTATGGCTTTCAAGACATTCGCATATCGTTGGAGATAAAATATGCTTTTTCATTCACCAAAACAAATCTAATTCTGAGATGGTTTTCTTTAAGTGCAATTTAATTTCTAATAAGGTGTGTAATTGTGTATCATTGACACACACACACACACACACACACACACATACACACATACACACACACAAAAACAGGTCAAAATGCCACTTGGCATTATATGCCTATCTCATTTTCTCTGGCATGGCAGGTTTCCTCCCAAAGTTATATTGCTCAGTCTAAATGATGTGCTGTAAAAAAAAGGCCAGTCAACCTCACTGTACTCCTCCCTTTAGTGGGCTCCCTGGAGTGAGTAATCAGGACAGCCTTGGGCTCTGAACTGCACCCGCCTCAGCAACTTTGTAACTGATGGAGCAGGCATGGAATGGGTCAAACGTGATTTGATTGTTTTTGGAGCCAAATACAGGTAGCGTTTATGGAATACAGCTGCACATAAATAGATATTTTACACCTATTAGTCCATCCATCGATTCTCTGCTGCTTTTCTAGGTCTGTGTTGCGGTAGTAGTGGGCAAGGTAGCCCAGACATCCTCCCAAGTTACTTCATCTTTGGGGAACCAGAGGCGTTTGTTTTAGGTATAGAGGTGTCCTCTTAGTTGGACTGCCTGGAATTACTTCACATGGAGGCATCCTAATCAGATGCTGGAACCACCTAAACTTGCATCATTCCATGTGAAGAAGCAGCAGTTCTGCTCCGAGCTTGTCCAGGTGAGCCCTGATACCTTACAAAGGAAACTCAAGTTTGGTTGCTTGTAGGCGTGGGCCGGTATAAGATTCTGACGGTATGATAACCTTCAGCAAAAATATCACGGTTTCACAGTATTGCAATTACAGCTTTAAAATGTATTATTTTGAAATGCCTGGGTAAAAAAAACAACAACTTTTTTTTCCATTGAACACAATGCATTTTATTTTTAAACACACTGGCACGGAAAGGGATTTCTAAACTGCACTTTCTGTCCTTGACGACTCATAAAAAACACCTCATAACGCAGGAACGGTATGACGGAAAATGTAAGCGGTTTTGAAACCGTGACATTTCAAACCGCGGTATACCTGGAAACTGGTAACCAGCCGATGGCTAGTGGCTTGGAGCCACACTCTCATTCATACAACCATTATTCAAAGTTGGAACAGTAGTGTATACTTTTGACCTCTATCATACCAAAACAAATAATCCAGAATTAGTTTGTTAAAGCCAGTATTTAGGCCACCATGAGACACTACAGTAAATAGCTCAAATTGAATTCTTGATAAAGGAATTTTTAGAGTGGTTTAGATGTGCAACGACAAGTTGATTAATTGATGAGTTGCTAAGAAGAAAAATGTAGAAAAGTGTTTTGATAATCAATCGTTTCAGGCATTTGTCGAAACAAAGATGCTAAACATTTGCTGGTTTGCATACTGTCACAATGCTTTAGCTTAATTTACAGAATAATAATTAGCCTAAAACTGACATTTGGATATTTGACTTAAAACAAAATGCTTGCTGCACACGTTATTTATCAATGTTGTTAGTGCATCCCACCACACGGCAGCTTTTTGGCATTTTTCTATAGTTTGCTCACAGACGGAATTGACAAGGATTCACCTTTACTCAATACAAGCCATGTACGCAATGAATTGTTTTCCCCTCCGATGGGGGGTGGGACTTAAATCTGTCTCTATGCTAACCATGGCACTCTGTGCTTTAATGGGGACGCCCTTGCCTGATCAAAAATGAAGCTGTCTGCTGACAGCTGCTCTGCTGTCTGCTAGGTTCACATTTTAGAGAATGCAATTCATATTTTCCTCATTAATGACGTATTATTTCACCCCGCCCATAACCCATCTGCTGTTAATCAGAATGTTGCGGGGCCACGGATATAGCTGCCAACCACACATCATTACTTCGTACGTTGGAAAAGAAAGTTGATTGATCTGATTTATTGATCTCAGCATGCCTTTGTGTAAAATAGCGCTGACGGAGCGGTATAGGATGTCCTTCATACTAGCTGCTATACGACTACTCTATAATGCACAAAAATAACTGTCCATTTAGATTTTTGTATATTAACTTATTGGTATGGATATATTTGAGTAAATGTGTGGTGTTATGTCTGTCTTGAAGCTGCTGTGACACTGTAATTTCCTGCAAAGGATTAATAAAAGGATCTATCTAATATGTCTCCAGTCCATAGATATTTATATACGTGCGTCCCTCTCTTGAGCTTTTATTTGGACAATCATTTCCTATATTGTTGTTTTGAACTCCTACGCCTACAATATACATTTATATACGACCTAAAACCACACGATGCATCGTTTCAACAAGGTATTCTGTGTGATCATAGGCTTTCCAGAAGCTTTGTAATCCAGCCTGGAACTACAGTGGCTTTGTACAATGAATCCATAATTATGAAGTCATAAATCAAGTTACATAATGTTCGATATCTCCGCATCGCTTCAAGCCATCGTCATTCTGATTGTTTCGCATGACCGCTAACCTCTGGGCCTTTCTAAAGAGGACTCCCGTGTGATCGTAGGCCTTCCAGAAGCTTTGTAATCCAGCCTGGAACGGCAGTGCCTTTTTGAAGACACAATCGTTCCAGAATGATAAAGCCACAACTCAACGGTTATTTATTTATCTTTTCGTATGAAAAGGAAATGATATTGTTTTACTGTTAACTCCGGCCATTTTGACTCCCAGAATGTGTAATGGGGTGAGTGTGTTGACCAATCAGAGGCTGTTACTTAAGCCAGGGATGAGGCAGGTCTCATCCAAATCACTTCTCTTGTGGACCTGTAATGGCTAGGGGTGGTACGGTTCACAAAACCCACGGTTCGGTTCGTATCACGGTTTTAGGGTCACGGTTTTCGGTTCTGTACGGTTCTTGTTATTTTGTCTTTTAATCTTTAACACTCCAGAATATACTTCAGCATATAGCTAAAATTAGCATATGGAATGCATGTTGCACAAAACATGCACACAGTGGCAGTTCTATGTTGTTTTATTTCATCATAGGTAACCTGAAATCCAAAATGTTCCCACACACCAGACTATAAACGACGCTGGCGCATCCTCCAGCTCTGGGCAGCCTCTCTCCCACTGGACATTTCTGCAGGTGACGTGACCTGCAGCGGCACCCCACTCGAAAATCGACGAAAATCTTTTAAACTGACTTTTGTCGATCTGAAATGAAGACCGATTCAGTAACTGCACGGCCTATTTCTTGCTTAAAATGTTTTCAGAAACACGTTTCGGTGAACTATTTTAGTATAATATGAGATCGTATTCTGAACGAGCCGCCATGACAGTCTGTTTTGAAATTAGGGACCAGCCAGACCCTTGTGACGCAATCGTCCAATCAGCTGCCATGGGTTGCGTTTGTCACGCCCATCCCGCTCGTCATTTCCAGTGTTTTAACATAGGTGTCGAAAGTGGGCACTACGGCAGTAAGAGGTTAGTGACCATTAACAGTGTACTGACGAACCGTGCGGTACACGCATGCTCCGAACCGAGAACCGAGAACCGAGGACCGAGGTTCGGGTGTTTTTTCATGAATCGTACCACCCCTAGTAATGGCATTCCATCGGCCAGAAGACTCCTGTATCTATCCTGTGGAGCAATACTACTTGATTCAAGCAAATGAACACAGGACATTTCATACTGTAGGTCATCATGCCTGACCCCGGCTATATATAAAGAACTGGTATAATCTTGAGGACTTTGTGAACAGTAAATATGAAAATGTGCAAGAAGCCCATGTGGTTTAGGAAGATTTGATAGCTGTTTAATGAAACTCAAATGTTTGTCTTGCTTGATCATCTCTTATATAGGAGGGCACCTTGATGGTCATTGTTACATTTTATTTGGTTGTACCTGAACAAATAGTATGATTTTGTTTGCATATACGTAGCCGTGTGTGTGTGTGTGTGTGTGTGTGTGTGTGTGTGTGTGTGTGTGTGTGTGTGTGTGTGTGTGTGTGTGTGTGTGTGTGTGTGTGTGTGTGTGTGACCCCGGCTTCATTGAGCACGTGTTTACAGAAAATTCAGCGACGCGAACTGCTGACAGTGGTGACGACACTCTCAAACTCTTGCATGCGCACGAGCAAAACCCACACAGTGCTCCTCATTGAACAGCCTCCTTACGAGTTTGAGAGGCTCTTTCGGATGGCCCCTTTCACAATTACGCCGTGTAATCTGATTTGCCTGAGCAATTGCTTGCTCTCTATAATGACCCTGTGTGTTCTCATCGTAGCTTATACACCAGTCAGAGAAAAAGAGGCTAGAGATTCACGCTTCACCTGGCAGCTTATTTATCTCCATTTATGTCTATTTGTGTTCATGCTGTCATGCTGTAATGGTTGTATTTCATATTAGGACAGAGATGCTGTACCATGCCAATACTCTCAGGGTCAAGCACATCACTTGTCTTTGAGTGTGATAAAGACACGTCGACCACGGTATTTGGACCTAAAGGGTAGGTAAGTTTTATGGTTGCTATTAACACAAAAGTTGCACAATTGATTGATGATTGATTGATTCTTGATTGATCCCCAAGGGGAGGAAATCACTTGTGAAATACCCCTGCTCTCCGGCTAGTGTTGTTTCAGTGGTGGGCTTGTGTGGTCACCGAGCAGATTCAACACTCAAGAAGCTTTCCAGGCTAAATGCATTTAATATGAAAAATGCATAAGTAGTTACATAAAGATGCGTTTTTTTTAAATCCTATATATAAATATTTAAATCCTATATATAAATGCCTTCAGGGAAATTGGGTGTTGTTGGCAGGCAGCAGTGATGTGGCTGTAAAGGCTTTATAAGCATGGCTCCACACATCATGAAATATCTCTTAACACTTTTATCTGAACCTTTCTTTTTAAACAATAAAAATTCAACAATA